>NC_085095.1:7853685-7891185 GCF_963422355.1 Corticium candelabrum
AATGGACGATCATATGCAAATGAGTATTTGACAGAAACTTGCATGACTCCATGTGGTATATCTGAAGACCAAAGTTTACCAACATCCTCTGGTTTTTCATCATTTAGTAACCATGGCAACAGCAAGCCAACATTGTGTTGTTTTAGCTGAAAAATCATTTCTTTGCATCTGTCTGTTTGCTCTTGATGATGATTTTCCTCTATCACTTGACCAGATGAATATGATGTCGTGTTGGTGCTAACTGGTGAAGTTGAAGTGATCTGACGTCTCCCCAAAGTGTCTCCCAGTTCCTGAACTACATCATCTGATGAGCCAGTTAGATAACCAAAGTCGAGAGCAAGGAAAAGCTTAATAAACACGTCAACATAACGATCTTCAGTAAGGAGGAACTCACTCCACAGCACCAGCAGCATAGATATCCTAGCAATGCCATTAGAAACAAGGTCATTGTGCATGTTTTCAAACTGATCACGACTGATATTAACACTCCTGAAACGATGGTCATATTCTAAAGATTCGTGATCATGTCTGAAAACAGCCTTAAGTAAAGTGACCACAAATGGTGGTATAGGAAAGAGAACTTCTGCTAAAGTCGGGTGATGAGAGTAATACAGAATGCTTCCTACCTGGTTCAGGTAGTTTAGCAACTCACGACAGCTTTCTTCTGTCAGTCCGTGCTCTACACACAGTTGCATTGCATAAGAAACATCTGTAATGGGGACAGACGTGTGAGGTTGTGGTTTAATCAACTTGTCTTCTACAGTCACCCATGATGACGGCAGCTTTGTGTGCAGTGAAGGCAGCAGCCTTTCATCACAATACAGTTCTCCTAAACGATCCTTCACACTGACCACTCCCTCATGTGTAGCTGCACTCGTCAATAGTACATTTTTTTCAACAGTTATTTGCTGTAAGTCAAAGAATTGAAGACGTTCTGATACGTATTTTTTCTTTGGAAAATCACTAGCTGCAGCCATTCCATCAATCTCAGCTTGTCTGATCTTCAAGAATTGGCGTAGACAAGTGTGCAGATGTTCATTCCACTTTCTACTCATTTCTTCTCTTGACATGTCGACCATCAGATCAACTTTACTCACAACAATAGCAATGTGAGCTCTGCTGTTTCTGTCATACACAACTTGCAGGAAATCTGCAATATTTTGTCGAAAACATTGTTGAGTAAACTTATACTGATTGCTGTCAACAACAATCAATACCAATGAATTGTCACTGATGAACAGCTGGTTGGTTAGCATGTACGCTCTATGGCCACCACAGTCAAGGAGTTTGCATTCTATTTTATCATCCAGCTTCATTACTTTTTCTACTACCCCTATAGTTCTCTCATCGGGTTCTGCCAAAAATGGTTTACCACTCTCCAGTGCTTCAACGAAGCTTGTTTTTCCTGCCATTGTAGTTCCCATCACTAAAATCTTTATTCTGCCACGTCGCACTCCACCCACCTTATCCAGCTCACGGAAATATTCTCTTATAACAGGAATGCCTTGGTTGCACACTTCAATGGGTGGAAACACTAATGGGCATCCATCCATTTTCAATTCCTTAAGTTTGGAGCTAAAGACAAATTCCTTAGAAAGATGAGTGACTGAAGTTCCTGATATGTTGACTTTCTCAATTTTGACTTCTACAAGTACATATGACAACAATTATTAAGCAAAACAGAAATATTGAGTAAACAAGTACATATAGTGAGACTGAAACCTAACAATCGTTTTACAAAGAAACAAATACAAGTAAGTTTCAATCACTTCATTCATTAGGCATTCTGTCTTATCATCTTGATAACACACTTCACCTCTGTTTTACTCCATTATCTATTATGCTATAAACTCTTATCTGTTAGTCTACTAAACACAACATTTATCATATTCACATCAGAGTAGCAAACTTGCCAACTACATGCATGCCACACTTACCATCCGTAACTAAGACGAAATCATCCAACACTCTAGTTTCACCATTTACGAAATAAATAAGTTAATGACTAACTAAAATGGTTAGGATTTTATTGTACAAGTGAAATCTACAATGTGACTTAGCAATCGATGACAAATCATCTATCAACCTATATATTATCACAAGTCAGTCAGTCCAATACCAGCTGTCTCCTCAATCATTTACTTCTTTAAGAACATCAACATACAACACCATACTTCATCACAATCATACACAATTGTAACTACCAGTCACCTCTCACTTTTACTGACATAACTCACACTCCAACAATTACAGTCAAACAAGTGAAAGTTAACTAGCCTATTTATGCCTGTTAATTAAGTTGATTGGCTGATAAGCATGTGACCTTACAAAAGTTTAAGATAACATATGTTATAAATACTATACTTGATTAAACAAATAATTATCGCTTTCATAAATGACACTTTGAACACACATGCTGGACAAAAGACAATGTAACATCAAAAATATTTGAACACTACAGCTGTTGAACATTATTTAAAGACCACAAGAACAGGAAAGGCAAATACATAGACAAACTTTCAAGACCATAAAATATAAGTACTGTAAATGGTAAATGCCACAGATGTTTATTAATGTAAATCAAACAGACGCACTTGCTAAGGCTTCAACAAGACACTTTTAGTTATGAAGTTGACAGTACTTAATTCCACAACCAACCATCCCTGCTCCCAAACTATCAACCATTGAATGATACATGTACTCATCAGATCACACCTGTCGAACACTTCTCTGCCACTTGCCTGACATCTTTCCCATATGACATCAAGAACATTTGGCCAAATATAGCCTTGCCAAATTAGGTAAAATAACAGTGCAGAACAAGAAAGGACAATAATTTGGGCAAAGACACTTACTGTAACTCTCTAATTTTGTTTGTAAACAACACTTAAATTGTATTCTGTTTGATATACCGCACTGGCTGGCTTTACAGACAGCCACATATTCAGACATTTAGGAGTAAATTACTAGTATGACAACAAACAAACTGATCAAAAATTTTTTATTATTAGAAACAAGTAAACTTGCTTCAGAGTAATAATGCATAATGTAATGAATGTCACTCAAGAAAGTATTGTACATGACTAAATTAGTGTTATCTTTCTCTAGTTATTAACAGTCACAGTCATACTACTATTTACCTGTATTCGGTACACTTTCTATACCACAATTGCTTAGATCCAATCTCCACAAGTTCAGTCCATTCCATACATTGTTGGGAAGACACAACAATCTCTTGTTACCAGATAAATTCAATGTTCGTAAATGTTTCCACTGCAAACATGAAAATGTGGGAAACGCTTCTAGTTTGATTTCTGACAAATCCAGCTCTTCTAGATCATGAAGATCATTCAATTCAGCTGGCAGCTGCTGTATGTTACACTCACTCAAATTTAACTTTTTCAACTTGGTAAGACCTGTACATGAGAATGTCTGAAGATTTTCGTTCTCTGACAAATACAGCTCTTCTAGATCGTGAAGATCATTCCATTCAGCTGGCAGCTGCTGTATGTTACACCTACTCAAATTTAACTTTTTCAACTTGGTAAGACCTGTACATGAGAATGGCTGAAGATTTTTGTTCCATGACAAATCCAGCTCTTCTAGATCATGAAGATCATTCCATTCAGCTGGCAGCTGCTGTATGTTACACCTACTCAAATTTAACTTTTTCAACTTGGTAAGACCTGTACATGAGAATGTCTGAAGATTTTCGTTCCATGACAAATCCAGCTCTTCTAGATCATGAAGATCATTCCATTCAGCTGGCAGCTGCTCTATGCTACACCAACTCAAATTTAACTTTTTCAACTTGGTAAGACCTGTACATGAGAATGTCTGAAAATTTTTGTTCCATGACAAATCCAGCTCTTCTAGATCGTGAAGATCATTCCATTCAGCTGGCAGCTGCTCTATGCTACACCAACTCAAATTTAACTTTTTCAACTTGGTAAGACCTGTACATGAGAATGTCTGAAGATTTTTGTTCCATGACAAATCCAGCTCTTCTAGATCGTGAAGATCATTCCATTCAGCTGGCAGCTGCTGTATGTTACACTTACTCAAATTTAACTTTTTCAACTTGGCAAGACCTGTACATGAGAATGTCTGAAGATTTTCGTTCTCTGACAAATACAGCTCTTCTAGATCGTGAAGATCATTCCATTCAGCTGGCAGCTGCTGTATGTTACACATACTCAAATTTAACTTTTTCAACTTGGTAAGACCTGTACATGAGAATGTCTGAAGATTTTTGTTCCATGACAAATCCAGTGCTTCTAGATCATGAAGATCATTCCATTCAGCTGGCAGCTGCTGTATGTTACACATACTCAAATTTAACTTTTTCAACTTGGTAAGACCTGTACATGAGAATGTCTGAAGATTTTCGTTTCCAAACAAATCCAGCTCTTCTAGATCATGAAGATCATTCCATTCAGCTGGCAACTGCTGTATGTTACACCCACTCAAATTTAACTTTTTCAACTTGGTAAGACCTGTACATGAGAATGTCTGAAGATTTTTGTTCCATGACAAATTCAGCTCTTCTAGATCATGAAGATCATTGCACTCAGCTGGCAGCTGCTGTATGCTACACCTACTCAAATCTAACTTTTTCAACTTGGTAAGACCTGTACATGAGAATGGCTGAAGATTTTTGTTCCATGACAAATCCAGCTCTTCTAGATCATGAAGATCATTCCATTCAGCTGGCAGCTGCTGTATGTTACACCTACTCAAATTTAACTTTTTCAACTTGGTAAGACCTGTCCATGAGAATGTCTCAAGATTTTTGTTCTCTGACAAATACAGCTCTTCTAGATCATGAAGATCATTCCATTCAGCTGGCAGCTGCTGTATGCTACACCTACTCAAATTTAACTTTTTCAACTTGGTAAGACCTGTACATGAGAATGTCTCAAGATTTTTGTTCCGTGACAAATTCAGCTCTTCTAGATCATGAAGATCATTCCATTCAGCTGGCAGCTGCTGTATGCTACACTCACTCAAATTTAACTTTTTCAACTTGGTAAGACCTGTACATGAGAATGTCTGAAGATTTTTGTTCTGTGACAAATCCAGCTCTTCTAGATCATGAAGATCATTGCACTCAGCTGGCAGCTGCTGTATGCTACACTCACTCAAATTTAACTTTTTCAACTTGGTAAGACCTGTACATGAGAATGTCTGAAGATTTTTGTTCTCTGACAAATCCAGCTCTCCTAGATCCTGAAGATCATTCCATTCAGATGGCAGCTGCTGTATGTTACACTTACTCAACTTTAACTTTTTCAACTTGGTAAGACCTGTACATGAGAATGTCTGAAGATTTTCGTTCCGTGACAAATCCAGCTCTTCTAGATCATGAAGATCATTCCATTCAGATGGCAGCTGCTGTATGTTACACCTACTCAAATTTAACTTTTTCAACTTGGTAAGACCTGTACATGAGAATGTCTGAAGATTTTCGTTCTCTGACAAATACAGCTCTTCTAGATCGTGAAGATCATTCCATTCAGCTGGCAGCTGCTGTATGTTACACTTACTCAAATTTAACTTTTTCAACTTGGTAAGACCTGTACATGAGAATGGCTGAAGATTTTTGTTCCGTGACAAATCCAGCTCTTCTAGATCATGAAGATCATTCCATTCAGCTGGCAGCTGCTCTATGCTACACCAACTCAAATTTAACTTTTTCAACTTGGTAAGACCTGTACATGAGAATGTCTGAAGATTTTTGTTCCATGACAAATCCAGCTCTTCTAGATCATGAAGATCATTCCATTCAGCTGGCAGCTGCTGTATGTTACACTTACTCAAATTTAACGTTTTCAACTTGGTAAGACCTGTACATGAGAATGTCTGAAGATTTTCGTTCTCTGACAAATACAGCTCTTCTAGATCGTGAAGATCATTCCATTCAGCTGGCAGCTGCTGTATGTTACACATACTCAAATCTAACTTTTTCAACTTGGTAAGACCTGTACATGAGAATGTCTGAAGATTTTTGTTCCATGACAAATCCAGCCCTTCTAGATCATGAAGATCATTCCATTCAGCTGGCAGCTGCTGTATGTTACACATACTCAAATTTAACTTTTTCAACTTGGTAAGACCTGTACATGAGAATGTCTGAAGATTTTCGTTTCCAAACAAATCCAGCTCTTCTAGATCATGAAGATCATTCCATTCAGCTGGCAACTGCTGTATGTTACACTTACTCAAATTTAACTTTTTCAACTTGGTAAGACCTGTACATGAGAATGTCTGAAGATTTTTGTTCTCTGACAAATACAGCTCTTCTAGATCATGAAGATCATTCCATTCAGCTGGCAGCTGCTCTATGCTACACCTACTCAAATTTAACTTTTTCAACTTGGTAAGACCTGTACATGAGAATGTCTGAAGATTTTTGTTCCATGACAAATTCAGCTCTTCTAGATCATGAAGATCATTCCATTCAGCTGGCAGCTGCTGTATGCTACACTCACTCAAATTTAACTTTTTCAACTTGGTAAGACCTGTACATGAGAATGTCTGAAGATTTTTGTTCTCTGACAAATCCAGCTCTCCTAGATCCTGAAGATCATTCCATTCAGATGGCAGCTGCTGTATGTTACACTTACTCAACTTTAACTTTTTCAACTTGGTAAGACCTGTACATGAGAATGTCTGAAGATTTTCGTTCCGTGACAAATCCAGCTCTTCTAGATCATGAAGATCATTCCATTCAGATGGCAGCTGCTGTATGTTACACTTACTCAAATTTAACTTTTTCAACTTGGTAAGACCTGTACATGAGAATGTCTGAAGATTTTTGTTCCGTGACAAATTCAGCTCTTCTAGATCTTGAAGATCATTCCATTCAGCTGGCAGCTGCTGTATGCTACACTCACTCAAATCTAACTTTTTCAACTTGGTAAGACCTGTACATGAGAATGTCTGAAGATTTTTGTTCCATGACAAATCCAGCTCTTCTAGATCATGAAGATCATTGCACTCAGCTGGCAGCTGCTGTATGCTACACTCACTCAAATTTAACTTTTTCAACTTGGTAAGACCTGTACATGAGAATGTCTGAAGATTTTTGTTCCATGACAAATGCAGCTCTTCTAGATCACGAAGATCATTCCATTCAGCTGGCAGTTGCTGTATGTTACACACACTCAAATTTAACTTTTTCAACTTGGTAAGACCTGTACATGAGAATGTCTGAAGATTTTCATTCCATGACAAATGCAGCTCTTCTAGATCACGAAGATCATTCCATTCAGCTGGCAGTTGCTGTATGTTACACCAACTCAAATTTAACTTTTTCAACTTGGTAAGACCTGTACATGAGAATGTCTGAAGATCTTTGTTCCGTGACAAATACAGCTCTTCTAGATCATGAAGATCATTCCATTCAGCTGGCAGCTGCTGTATGTTACACCAACTCAAATTTAACTTTTTCAACTTGGTAAGACCTGTACATGAAAACACCTGAAGATTTTTGTTCCATGACAAATGCAGCTCTTCTAGATCATGAAGACTATTCAATTCAACTGGCAGCTGCTGTATGTTACACTTACTCAAATTTAACTTTTTCAACTTGGTAAGACCTGTACATGAGAATGTCTGAAGATTTCTGTTCCATGGCAAATCCAGCTCTTCTAGATCATGAAGATCATTCAATTCAGCTGGCAGCTGCTGTATGTTACACATACTCAAATTTAACTTTTTCAACTTGGTAAGACCTGTACATGAAAACGTCTGAAGATTTTTGTTCCATGACAAATCCAGCTCTTCTAGATCATGAAGATAATTCCATTCAGCTGGCAGCTGCTGTATGTTACACTCACTCAAATTTAACTTTTTCAACTTGGTAAGACCTGTACATGAGAATGTCTGAAGATTTTTGTTCTCTGACAAATACAGCTCTTCTAGATCATGAAGATCATTCCATTCAACTAGCAGCTGCTGTATGTTACACCTACTCAAATCTAACTTTTTCAACTTGGTAAGACCTGTACATGAGAATGTCTCAAGATTTTTGTTCCATGACAAATGCAGCTCTTCTAGATCATGAAGATTATTCAATTCAGCTGGCAGCTGCTGTATGTTACACCCACTCAAATTTAACTTTTTCAACTTGGTAAGACCTGTACATGAGAATGGCTGAAGATTTTTGTTCTCTGACAAATCCAGCTCTTCTAGATCATGAAGATCATTCCATTCAGCTGGCAGCTGCTGTATGTTACATTTACTTAACTTTAACTTTTTCAACTCGGTAAGACCTGTACATGAGAATGGCTGAAGATTTTCGTTCCATGACAAATCCAGCTCTTCTAGATCGTGAAGATCATTCCATTCAGCTGGCAGCTGCTGTATGTTACACCTACTCAACTTTAACTTTTTCAACTTGGTAAGACCTGTACATGAGAATGTCTGAAGATTTCTGTTCCATGACAAATCCAGCTCTTCTAGATCATTCAAGACTGTTGCCTCTCTTATCATCTCTGTGTTGCAATATTTGAAGGACTGCAGATTGTTGTGTGCTAAATTCACTTTGCACAGTTTCACATTGTTGCAGATCAAAGACAAAGTTGCTTGTGTCAAACCACATGCCACCATTTCCACTTCCACAAGAGTACTGGGCAGTTGACATGACATTAGCTCATCAAACAGCAATGGATTGCGACGGTTACCACACACAGACAAAACCTTAAGACACGGAAGAAGAGAAACAACAGTAGGGACCTCCTGGAGACCAATGGGTGTAAGCTGCGGTGAGAAGTAGGAAGTTCTGGAATCGTGGTAATCACTTGTATGCAAATGAATTTCTTCTAGTTTCCTCAGTTTGGCAATGCCTTCGGGTATAGAGTGTATGTCGTCTGTACAAAGTTTCAATACCTCCAGTCCGCTCGTCTCACATATTTCTTCAGGAAATGCCCACAAGTGTGCATCTAGAAGATCCAATTCCAGCCTGTTGTGCTCGTTAACTTTCGGTAAAAACATCTCCGACTGTCGCCGACTGACCGCCTCAACGCGTGGCAACGCCATGTTTAGCAGATCATGTGACTCGTAAGCTCCAAGACGATATCACGTGATACGCTATCGATAACATGCTATGTACAACGTCGATCACGACAGATGGGCGCATGCGTAGCTATAGGAGATGGAAACCTGTCGACGTCAACGTTCCCGCGGCCGCATTGTTGCTGTAGACATGCAGATTTCACAAACAGCAGCGACTCTAGCTGCAGTGTTCGAGTTGTTCTCTACGAAACAAGAGAATCTAATGAGATAGGATTGCACTGCCTGTATACCAGTCTGGTCTCTAGTCAAGCATCAATTAAGACACCAAATCGGTCTTTAGCAGATTTCTGGCTACGCGGCATTAAAGGTAGCCTCGAACTTCCAGACCAGAGAGCGCGCGAAGCGCGCGAACTCTAGTCTGGACCAAGTCGATACTAAAATGATTTCGGAAATAGCCCTTCTAAGCCAATCAGCTTCTACAACCCGAATCTCGGTTGTAAATTCTGATTGGCTTAGCAATAATTGGTTATGCTAAGTGCACTAGCACTGATTGTGCGCGTGTGAAATCCTCGTGGGCGGCTAAGTATGGCAAGCGAAACGTGACTTTATTATGAAAATATATATATATACACTGAAATTTTATATTTATGGTTTGAAACGCGCGCACATATCTAGTCACTGGACGCGCGCACATATTTAGTCACTGGAAACGCGTGCATATTTAGACACTGGAAACGCGTAGACACTGGAAACTTTGCAGCTAAAGCGACATCCAAATAAATGTATTAGATGAATATATTAATATCAATTATTCAAACTTTACCAAAATCTTGACGTTGTCAGTAGAAGTTCGCATGTGCAGTTTTACTTCTTAGACTGCACATCTGGAGAAGTTGCGATTAGATATTCTCATACCTAGCGGTCAATTTCAATAATTGGAGCTCTGGTATCACCAGAAGGCATTCCATTCTTGTGAAACTTAATAGTTGTGTTGATCAACTCAGATTATCAACAGAAATGCAATTAGAATAAGAAGTACTTCTAGCAAACGTCATCTGTACTAACCATTTGAAGACATTGCAATTCATCAGCACTTTACAGCTAGGTATTTGACATCGACTACTAGGTATGTGTATGTCTAATCACAACTTTTCCAAATGCGCTATTTATAAAGTCAAACTGCACATGCAAACTTCTACTGACAATTTCAATGTTTTGATAAAGTTTGAATAATTGATATTTATATATTCATCTAATACATCTATTTGGATGTCACTTTAGCTGTAATGTGCTGATGAATTGCAATGTCTGCAATTATGACATCAATAGTGTGTTTTTGCAGGCAGCGCTGTATCACTATGTTACAACAAGACAGAAGTTCAACACTTTACAGCTCAAACTAGAGTCTTATGTCATTGAACAATTATTGTATTGCATTAGTTAATTATTAGTACAAGTACACTGTAGTATTATCATAGACTTTTCTGTTGGCATATAGGATCTCAACTCTTTCATTGTGTTGTTATACATATATAAATCGTGAATAAAATTTATTAATTAATTCATATAACTAATATCTGTTACTTAGGAAATGCTGTATTCAAAGAACATGTGTAGTAGCAGTTACTCTTAACACAATTCATATTCTGTGTATTTGTATGAGTCATGGTGCACAGTAATACATGTAGTACAATTACTGTCTGTCAATTTTACATTTTTTGATCTATATTGATTTACGAATACAGACAATATTGATGTGAATACAGACAATGAGGATTAGTGAATGCAGACAATATATATTAATCAATGAATACAGACGATGTTCACTGATAATCAATAATTTAATTATTCTTCCACAAAGCGTGAATGGAAAGGTCAAGATGTGTAATTCCTTGCGAAAAATGTACGTATATTTGTACATATACTGTATGGATACCCATCCATGTATCTACTACATGCTTAATTAAACGTAATATATGCTGAGACTGAATCGAAGCCAGCTAGTGAATCCAAGTGAATTCAATTGCGACCAAATATACAACAATCATTTATAATTATGTAGATTTGTAAAAGAATAGTAATTACAGCATCAGAAATCTTCAGCTTATCCAATAAACGTATTCACTAGTCTTAATGCCTGACAGTACAGATTACATCCATGTTCTCTATCATCAACAGAGAGAGGATCTACCGCATTTCTTAAGTGTCTTAAGTGCCACACAGAGCTGTTCATGTGTGTGCCGCACAGAGCTGTTCATGTGTGTACGTTATTTGTAGTCTTGCTGTTCAATTTTTTGTCACCTCACTCATTTCCTAGCAACAGCATGAACTAACTGAACTCAGCGATGGCAAATCAATTAAATCAAAATTGGAATTTAAAATATAAATTAGAACAAAAAACATAAAAAATTAAAAATTGCAATTACAAAATTAAAAAATTGTTTGAAAAATAATTGATCACAACAAAATATGAAAGATAAACCAAATATGGAGAAAATAATTAAATAAGAATTACTAAATAAAATTTGAAAATTATAAGTTAAAATGGCCAAGGACCAGGGTCACAGACTGTCACGGATGGTATTTGACAATAAAGGCCGTAGCAATTATTAATAATTAAATGCACTGTGTGATTATAGATTTCAGTTTCTGATGGCGTGTGGAAACAAGCTTGTGAAACCTCGTCTAATGTCATCTCAGGTGATGGATGGTCAGACCCTGCATCAAGTCTATGGACAAAAAATAGTCTATTTGCGTCAGAGGTAAAACTTGGAGATGAGCGTAACAAGAGACTGGGTTCTACTGCTTCATTCTTTGACGAGGTACTTTTTACATAACCAATTGTCTAGATTTGAAAGAGAATATTAGTGTTGGTATACTGTTTGTGTATTACAGGAGGTAACAGTTGTCAAGGATCAATCTGAGAGTAAGCGTGCAAGGACTTTGGCATCAGCATCATCAGCATCCATACCAGTGTCATCACCAGTTGGTGGTGATCACCAGTCCAGTGATACATACCAGTAATTGTGATCTTAGATCTAGAGTGTCAAATATGGTCACAAAGTTATTTGAATCTGTAATTAGCATGTTTATTGATCTACTTGCCAGTGATGATGAGGACCATGAGAACAATCAGTTTGACTTAGACCTGCAAGCTGCACTCTCTGCCAGTATGCAAGATACAGCTGAGTAAGGGAGTATTGAGGTATAGGTACATCATTTTGTAATCAGTTCAACATATGTCCTTTTCAGGACGTGTACAGCACCTGATAAGGAAGAAGTACAGTCTATTATACGAAAACATCAGGAGCTGATTCTACCAGACCTTGAATTTTTGGAAGACAATTCAAATAAAGTAGATGCTATTGATGTCAGTCGATCACATGTATGGAATGATACCATTCAAGCCATGACTGCTCCAACTTTTAGTGGTCATAAGTGGCTACGAGTGCACTTTGTTTTTGAAGAGGCTGTTGATGATGGGGTCCCACGACGCGAGTTCTTTCGTTTGGCGCTTCAGGAATGTGTCACATCGGATCTTTTCTTGGGACCTCCTTTATGCAAGTCGCTGTCTATGAATGTAGATGCCATTCGCAAAAGAAAGCATTTCGTAGCTGGTGAGATTACTGATTGCCAATTAATAATTATTGCTATTGTTGGGTGGTTATTCAGTGTTTGTGGTTAGGTCGCTTAATGGCTATGTCAATTTTGCAGGGCGGCCCAGCTCCCACCTTTTTAGCACCTTCTGTTGCTCAATATTTAGCAAATGGTTGGGAGAACATAAATCCATCCGTCAGTGAACTACCAGATGTTTCTGAACAACAGCTGCGGGAAAAGGTATAATGTAATGCTCTTGATGACTGCTGGGTATGCTGACGCTGTTACGCACACATCATATTGATGTCAAAGCATACATACAGATGCACTGTGCAGCCCACTAATATTGACCAAAATACAAAGGCATACGATACGTGTAATTGAAAAGAGAATATAACCAGTGAGTGAATCAATAAATTTAGGCATAAGGAAATGGATAAAGGAATATAGATCTTATTAAGTCTAAGGAAGGCTATATTGCATGTGCGGATCAATACCCATCTCGTAAATATAAGTTCACTGCTTTGTTCTCCCATGACATATTGTATTTCTTTCAACAGCTTCTTGAAGCTCCCAGCAATGAGGAAGCCCACGTACTTTTGGAAAAAGGAGAAGAGTATGATTTGAGATTTGAATTGGGCTTTTCAAAACCAGCTGCTTCTTTCACGAAGCAAAACATACAAGAGTTGGTGAAAGGTGTCTGCATGCACAAAATCATCTACAGTAAAAAAGCCGCTCTTGATCAGTTGTTGGAGGGACTCAATTCACATAGTCTGACTAAGCTGATCGAAAGCAATACCAGGTTATCGATGGCTTTGTTTACGTGCCAACAACAACATGAAGCATTGAATGCCATGAAACTGCGCAAACTTTTACAGCCAGAACCATCTCCAGAGGGAAGTAATCGCAGAGCCAAAGAGGAAGACATTGTTTTACATTGGTATCGCTTTTTGGATGATGTGGACAGAGGTGGTGTTACAATTGGTAAGTAGTCACTTTGGGCATTGTTGTATATTGCACACAATTTTACTTATTTGACTGGCATAAGCTGTATGATTACAAAATTATATATATATATATATATATATATATATATATATATATATATATATATGTAGTTAGGTAGATGGGTCTTCAAGTGTTCAATCTAGATAATTAATTAAGTTGCTAGTTAAGCAGACATAGCACAATGAGTTTGCATTTCAAATTTTGCTCCAGTGTCTAAACATGCACGCGTTTCCAGTGTCTAGATATGAACGCATTTCCAGTGTCTAAATATGCACGCGTTTCCAGTGTCTAAATATGCGCTCGTACTAAATATGTGCGCGCGTCCAGTGACTAAATATGTGCGCGCGTCCAGTGACTAAATATGTGCGCGCGTTTCAGATCATAAATATAAAATTTCAGTGTATATATATTTTCATAATAAAGTCACGTTTCGCTTGCCATAGCTAAGTGCACACCAGAACAATGACTAAACTCTGCATGCCAGAACGATGACTAGACTCTGCATGTCAGAACAATCATTAGACTCTGCACGCACACATCTTAGTTTTAGTTTCAGCTTCATTTCTTCGATATTTTCAAGCTTGCGGTGAGAGGACATGCACAGAGCGTCGCCAGACCATCGCCTTTGACAACTGGTCGAGCGGTTAGACTAGCTAGCGGTCTGCCGAAGAATCAAAGAGTCCTCGTTTCATGCCGTCTACCAAGATATCGCCGCAAACACGGCAGACGTCTCTTCCTTTGTTCGTGAGATCTCATGGCATTTACAAATGATATGTTGATCTAGATAAAACGATCCTTCGCTGTTAGACACCATTTAGCATCGCTATTGATAAATACTTCCGAAATAATTTTTTTAGTATCCACTTGGTCCAGCGAATTTTATTTGGTCCCCGTTGGGTGTGGCTTTAGCTGTTGTATGCATTTTCTCGCGGTTTGCAGTGGTCTGGTAGTACGAGGCTCGGCAGTCAATGGACATCTTGCAACGGCGATTTTGACATAAACGAAGTGCTGTCTTTTTGCGCACCTTTCGAGCAGTAACCTGCGCCGTTTATTGAAAGGGGGCCTCAGTTTTTGTCGTCTGCTGAACGTGGTTTTCTCGGCACAAATCAACTTCAATAAATTAGGCGACAGGTAAAGTCATTTATAATTACTATTCTTCGCAGTTAAGCAAATTTTCATTGTTTATAAAATCTTTTTTCTGGTGCGATTTATGCGTCAATATTGACACTGTTGCATGCACTGCATACATCAAATCATGTACTATTTATTGCAATTTTTTTCCTGTTTGCAATTAATTAAATAATATGCAGAAAAGTGCAAAGTACTCAGGTAATTTAATTCTATTTCACAACTACTAAGTTACTAAAAAGATTTATTAACAGATAAACACTCTAATAGGGTAGTATACAATTAAAATAACAGCATAGGATATGTTTGTGTACACAATATTTACTAAGCATTATCTAGTTGGATAAACACGTACACAAAATAATATACTCTAATAATCATTACTAATCGGATCATTTAATGTGAACAACATGCTAATTGCTAATGCATAGAATATAATGATGATGATGACGATGACATATTGATAACACTGCTGGTTGTCACACAGCTATTATTGAGGTAATCTATATTTAGAGCTAACATTGGTTTAAATTAAATTATGTTATTAATTTGAGTTAAGTTAATGACTCTTAGTTAAGTTGATGGTATCAGTCATTGTGTTGTGACACTTATAGGTGTATACATTGGATATGCATTTTAGCAACTGGCATTATATTTCAAACTAGGCATTGGTTGTTATATGGTTGGTGACATGAATGACAGTAACTGAGTTATATAATTAGTATACTCTGTGTGTGTGTGTGTGTGTGTGTGTGTGTGTGTGTGTGTGTGTGTGTGTGTGTGTGTGTGTGTGTGTGTGTGTGTGTGTGTGTGTGTGTGTGTGTGTGTAATGGTGTAAGGAAGTTGAAATAGAGTATTTGTACAGGGGAGAAGTCTAACAGAAGGCCTATCAGACAGGTGCCAACTGGTTCTTCTAAAGGCAGGAAAATCTTAGAGACTTGGCCAAAGTCAGGGGTAACGGCATACTTAATACTTAAATGTTACATGGAACTTAAATGCTGTTAGAATGGCTTTCATTGGCAGCTTAATTTTTTTGTACAGTCTGAATTGCGTTTAGAATTCTCATGATATATGTTTGCAGCCAATGACTAGGAACCTTATATTTGCTTACTTTTACAGATAGTTGTATAGCCATTAGTCAAAGTGAAATTTGTTATGTTAATTAATTAATGGTGAACTCTACCTTGGACTTTGAATAATTTCTAAATGTGTTATTAAAAGAACCTATTTTTTACATGTTGTTCTTACATGTTCAATTTCCTTACATGCTTTGCTGACGGAGAATTAGGCAAAGTATTTCTTGTACAATGCTTTTCTAAGACAAATAGTCTGCACAATCGTTTCGACTAAAACTAATTTACTTACTTTTGCAAGAGCACAAACAAGAAAGAAATCATGCAATAAGGCAAACATTAGTAAAGTTTGTGAGTCACTGCTTTACTCAAATCAAAAATGCACAACTATCTGATGTAAACAAACTGAAGTTAGAACAAGTAACTGTGTAATCAATCTAGACAAGAATCAAACAAGAGGAGGCAAACAATTATTGTGTGCTAGAGCACCACACTTTGCTTGATACCGGCCATTTTAGCAAGCGTTCTGTCTCCTATTATCAATACTTGTTTGAAGACTGTGAACTCTTTTTGACCGGAGCTTTCTTTTTGGTAGAGTGTGACGACATAAGTTTTTCATGTTGGTGTTGTTTGATTTTCTCTGCATTAATGATGGACGACCAGCCTTAAGAGGTTTTCCTCCACACTTTTTAATGGCTCGTCTGCTTACAGCTGTTGGTTGTACTGTAATGGTGCGTTTGTTGCTTCTGATTTTACGTCCGTGTCCCTTTCCAAACTTGTGCAGAGCAGATATTAACAATGGCTTTGTGTAAGATTTCTCTTTGCCATCAGCACCTCTAATTTTTTTGTACTGGCTGCAAAATTCTCGTATAGCTGTTGTAAATACAGTGTCCCTACTTGCCAATCCTTTCTTAATGTCTGTCATGACGTATGTCAAATCTGTTAGAGTGTCTTCAAAATTGCTAGAGGTGGTGTGGCTCTGATGCTGTTGTGGGTCTTCACTTGCATGATCAGATTCTGGTGATGCAGGTTCATAGTCAATAGTTGTTTCTTGGTCTTCAATTTCTGTGTGTTGAGAGCTTGGAAATGTTTCAGTTCTTTTACTCCACTCTGGTTGCATCCCTAGATCTTTCACATAGGTGTCTTCTTCTTTCTGGTGCAGATGGCTGTAGAATGCAACTGGTAGTGCTGCCTCTCCGATTGCTATTTTGGCATACAGTTGGCGGCCACATACTGATGATGTTGGTATTTTATTTAAAGAGTGACGTTTGTATTTTAATGAAGCTGCCAGCTGATGTCCACATGGCTGACCGTTTCTTCCTCTTGGACAGGTACAAGTTCCTACAGTCAAATCCACTTTCCATGTTTGTTGATTGTCTGTCCTACTTTGAACGTGAAATACGTCATCTGAGTCAGTTGCTTGGATGGTATGAGATGAAACTGTATCTGCTGTGCTACGTGAAATGGTAAATCGAAGAGCAACGAAGTTATCAAGACGATTGTTAGCCAGAGAAAGCAAATGCTGTTTGTAGTAGAGATCCATTGTTGTTGTAACAAATTGGAACATCTGGATACTGTTGTAGGCCTTCAGTCAATCAAATACTGTATCTTTAGTAATGCGAATTGCTGCCTCGGAGTAGTTATTTGTGTTGTTTCCTCGAGTTATAAAATCTTTTCTAAGGCTAACACACCATTCTTCACGCCTTTCCCAATAGGACAGCAACCTGTTTTGGAACTTAATGTTTTGCTGAACTTTTACATTACTGTCAATTCTTTGTTTAGCAGCAAGCAACTTTTCAGAAGAATCTATGAATAACAGCTCCTTTACCATGCTCATAAACAATAGTCTGTCATTACCAGCAACGCCTGACGTTGAATTCCATAGCCACTGCCAAGTGCTCTGCAAAAAATGAAAGGCACACAAAAACAGTGTAGCTTGAGGCCATGTTGTTTTCAAGGCCTGCCGTTCACTTGTTGAGTCATCGGTCATAAATCCCATGGGCCCTATTTCTACTCCTCGACTAAAGAATGCGTCTGATGGCAAAACTGTTTTGAGAGTTTCAAAAGCCTGTGTTAAAGTTTCTACATCTTCTCCTGAAGTCATCACTACAACTAATGGTACAGCTCCAGCAGCAGTTGCTGCACTTATGATAAAAACAGGGGTATTTAGCCTATCCAGACTTGCAGTAGCATCGCAGAAGACCATTTCTCCTGCTTGTCGGACAAGCTTGTGCGCTCTTGCCATGAGAGGGGTAACGATGGCAAGAATAAATGGTTTCTCAAGTTGCTGCTGGTCCACCTTCGACTTGGAATATGCATGTTCTTGCAGTTCACTGTCTCCATTCTGTCTTTGTTTCAGAGTGGCAGTGTACCTCTGTATCTATGCTTGTCCACCATCAGCAGCAACAGTCTTGTTGTACCTGTTTACCTCATCGTCTAACCTCTCAAACATGGCCTTGCCATTCTCAGCTCCCACTGTAGATTCTCTCCAGTTTCGAAACAGCCTTTCGACATCTTGAACATTAGGATTTGTGGGTCGATTAGCTAATAGTCTTTGGCTTTCCATCATGTTCCAATTGTAGATGTCTCACATGCGCATGCCTTGCACTGGATGCAGAATTTCCGTTCTCAAATAGCCGTATGTATTCATCTTTGGTTTCTTGTGACACTGGTCGAAAACTTAATGCATGTCCTGAGTGCAGTGGATGATTGTGGTTGAAGTGTAATTTGACAGAGCATGGATACATACTGTGGGTATTTTAAGGGATGTTGTTTTGCTAATACTGAAACAGACAGATTGGATGGACATTCTGTTTTTTGTCTCGTGTGCTTCTTTCACACCCTTCCTTTGGTGCACCAAACTTCTTGTCTCTGCTACTTGCTGTTATCTTTTTTGCATTGTGGTATGTTAGCGAATTAAATAAATTCTCATTTAATTCAGTAGCTGTTGTCTACGTTTTGACTGCATCATGTGTATAGATGCTGATCTGCATCCTGTGAGAAAAGAAATAGCGACTGCTGCTGTTGCACATACACAATGGAAGTTGTCTATTACAAGTCACAAATTATAGATCTGACCACAATGTTTGGACGTTATTATAATTGTAGTTCTAACAAGAGTCAAATGACTCATGATTATTTGTGGACATCCAATGCATATGCAAGAAAAGCAGTGACAAACATTTTATTGCTAAAGGCAATGTAATACTTTGTCAAAGTATACTTATCTAAAGTCACATCTGAAGTCACAACTGTCCTCTTGGTACAACTAGCAACTAAGACTACTTTCATCACTCCCATTTCTGTAGTAGTGCAGGTTTCACTGATCATGACTCCTTCTTCTAGTTAGAGCATGGCTTCAAATGAACTCATAACAAGTAGCAGACATCAACTCATTGTTAATTAATAGTGTTGACAAAGAATTTCAGCCAAACAACTGTCAGCTGGCTGGCAACAGATCATTTTAGAAGTATTAAGGACCTGCATAACAATTGTGCTTTAATTCTACCATTTCTCTTACGGGTCATTTTGCCTCACCATGTTGATTTTGCTGTTGTCTCACATACATGGTGTCTTTCAAGTGTCATCAACCTACAGTTGTATCATCAAAGTACACAGATTCAAGACAGGCAAATGGTTATCACAAATATCCATATTAAACATACCAGTAATGTGACATAGCCAACAAAAGGACAAACACCATGCTTGGCTACCTGGATTATTTCAGTACCAGGTGTAGCTTGATGGCCCAGGTAACGCTCTCACATTTCTAAGTACAACCACACATGTTAGGTTCTGCCATAGCTGCCACATTAACATGCAGGCTAACATATACCGTACTTCATATGGCCATTAGTAATGGTTAGAACACCCAGAATGCAGCAAGCCAGACAGTTCTTGTCGACAACAACAGTCACAGACCTTGTCCACCCCAATGAAATACCAGTTACTCAATATATACACTAGAAACAAATGAGGCAAAGATGGGAGTTTCTTGTCCAATCATTGCTAGGACGATAGTAGTTCATGCATTAATGTGTCTTGAATGTACCAATGCTATGAGATGACACTTTTCCAATTGAGTAAGTGTCACAACACAATGACTGATACCATCAACTTAACTTAATCATCATCATCATCATCATCATCATCATCATCATCATCATCTTCTATGCATTAGTAATTAGTATGTTGTTTACATTAAATGATCCGATTAGTAATGATTATTAGAGTATATTATTTTGTGTACGTGTTTATCCAACTAGATAATGCTTAGTAAATATTGTGTACACACACATATCCTATGCTGTTATTATAATTGTATACTACCCTATTAGAGTGTTTATCTGTTAATAAATCTTTTTAGTAACTTAGTAGTTGTGAAATAGAATTAAATTACCTGAGTACTTTGCACTTTTCTGCATATTATTTAATTAATTGCACACAGAAAAAAATTGCAATAAATAGTACATGATTTGATGTATGCAGTGCATGCAACAGTGTCAATATTGACGCATAAATCACACCAGAAAAAAGATTTTATAAACAATGAAAATTTGCTTAACTGCGAAGAATAGTAATTATAAATGACTTTACCTGTCGTCTAATTTATTGAAGTTGATTTGTGCCGAGAAAACCACGTTCAGCAGACGACAAAAACTGAGGCTCCCTTTCAATAAACGGCGCAGATTACTGCTCGAAAGGTGCGCAAAAAGACAGCACTTCGTTTATGTCAAAATCGCGGTTGCAAGATGTCCATTGACTGCCGAGCCTCGTACTACCAGACCACTGCAAACCGCGAGAAAGTGCATACGGGAACAGCTAAAGCCACACCCAACGGAGCCCAAAAAAAAAGAATTCGCGTCGTCCAGGCTAGAGTTCACGCTCTCTCTGGTCTGGAAATTCGAAGCTACATCAAAGGCTGTTCACCAAGCACAACAGTTTAGTGTAGAAGACAGTGCTGAGTAGCAATCAAGCATCAAATATATTGAAACTAGTTGTAGGTGAGTACACCACGTCCAACGGAGATTTCAGATCTAAAAAACCGTCTACTGAAACGCCGAGTCCTAGGTATACACTAGTAATGCGTGAACCTCCGTCGAGCTTCGCTTCAAATGAAAGCTACGAAGCAATTCTCATTGGGAGTAGTTTCTATCCGGAGTGAAGCAAATTAATTAATCTTCCCCCAATCGGTCTCCTGTACGTACGCAGAGTGTATCCAAACACCGCAGCTGCCGACTGCTCCTGCTGTCGACCGTAGACAGGATAGAAGCCGGTTCTAATTTTTCCAAAGCTATAGTTATAGATTCTGTATGTCTTTACGTACATTAGCTGTACAGTATCGGTAGTTGGCAACGCGCGTTGGCAAGGAAGTCCCGTACGTGACACGCGCACTACTCTATTCTTCACGTTTGTGCATACTACGGCAGCAAGATTGGATGCTCGTAGATTTTCAGGTAGCGCTACTTGAAATACAACGTTCTGTTGTTTCTGATCAAAAATTGACGTCTTTCTGGTTAGATGTTCTCTCATGTTGAACAGCGCGTAGTGATTGGCTGCCCGGCCATTGTCCCTCGTTGCCGCGTGCGACACAAAGAAGAATAATGCGTCGTGATTGGTCACTCGCTTGCATACCATACATTCCTGAAGCGTGACACCCATATATGGTCATTTTTGGCGTACATAGATAGTCAGCCAGCCAGCCACAGAGATTTGGGTCAAATAGAACCCGTTAGTATACCGCTCCTCGCAAGTCACGTGACTTCTTCAAAGTCCCATTCCTTTGACTCGTAGCTTCCAAATACGTATTTGTTGAAACCCTGTTATGGAAGTAAACATGCAAACTTCCTAGTAGTCTAGACTAGTAATAGAAGCTGTGTTTACACCGTCGCTTCTACAGCTATGAGCCTTCAAAGTCCTGAACACCACGCATACACTAAGTGAATGGAGTAGTCACCGGCGTAGCGTCGGGGGACTGGGGGAGGCTATAGCCCCCAAACATTCTGGGCGTGTCACTTCGCTTCAGAACTCTAGCTATAAGTTACTAGACAGTGACAGTCCTCTTAATCTCAGAGTAGTATGTTGACGATGGACAACGACGCTAGCTATATGTCTGTGACAATATATATCATTATTTCAGTATGATAAAACCAGTGTCGAGAAGTTGTGGACACCTAAATTGCGCGTGACCATCACTTATTTGAGACGTCGCTATCCGGCAATGGCAGAGTCAAAGAAGACCGCATCAAAAAGGCATGCAGAAGCCTAGCCATCAATTCTTTTTCAAGTAAGTGTAGTTAATTACGGTCGACAACCCGATTGACCGGAGAATGGAATCTCCTGCGGCTCCGCTACCTAATGATTTGCTTGCACTCCACGGTACTTTCTCCACAGGTTTATTCTATCTATTAATTAAAAACTATAGCTAGACCTATATTGCTCGCTAGATTGCGAAATGCTAAAATTGGTCAACGTCGTTTGCACTGAATTGGTCTTCTAGATTCTATTGTCATCGAGATGCGATCTAATTTTACGGGCGCAACGAGCACGGACGGTAACAGTGTTTCCACTCCTTTAAAGGCACATTGACGGTACTCAGTCTCACAATTTATTTGCAACCTGAAATTGATGCTAATTACTTAGATATCTACAAACCGAGAGGTAGAAAAGTAGAAAATGGGCGTGGCTTTGTGTGAGAAATGGCCGTGGTCTTCGGTCTAATTTATATCCCCCCAAACTTGTGGCCAACGCTACCCGGTGGAGTAGTTGTCGCGAAGAATCATGAATATACACGCTATTTTCTTTCTAGACGTGCTACCTGTAAATGTATCTAAAAATCCTACGTAGCGACTGTTGTTTCGCGTGACGGCAAAGTCCGTAAATAGTCTCTATAGGATCATCATATACGGGTCATAAAATCGCTCAAGGCTACGTAATGTTAGATTCCCGTATAAATGTTGTAAAACCAAGAAAGCGATCGATTTTGGGTCAGCAGTTGCAGACATGTGAATTCTGTTGTTTATTTCCGACAAATCCTAGCAATCGCAAACATAAATTACACCGTTTTCGTAATAAAACTCTCTCAAGGAAGTTTCGCGCCTACTGTTGGCTGTTCGTCCATTGTCTCTGGTTGCCACGTACGACATAAAAAAATTAATGCTTCGTGATTGGGTCACACTAAGGAGACGTTGCACATTCCTGTAGCGTGACAGACATAGCCAGCCAGCCAGCCAGACAGACAGACACATAGTCCCCAGACCGAAAGTCGGTTTAGCCCTATACGTTTAGAGTACGCTACTCGCCAAGTCTCGTGACTATTACAAAGTTCCTTTTCTTAGAGGCTCATAGCTGAATTACGTATAAAGGTCTGGTATAGGTAGTCGTCGTTTTGTGATCGTGATCAAGACAATTGAAATGTATACGTACAGTCTAGGTATGCACTTAGTTCCGTTGTAACGACAGTGGTATGGTATTTAATGACATAGAAATTGATATCGGCAAACATTGACTATCAACAGTGTTAGATGCAGCACAGTGTAGTAAAGGATTGATCATACTGTAGTACGGGACCCAATGAAAGTTCAAGAGCATTAGTGCCACAGCAGCCAAAAGCAACAACACTAGCGACGAAACGATGATTGTCCGTCTTCCAAAGCCTTTCGGCTTCCTAGCGTTAACGTTGACCCCATGCATCGAGTCGACGTAATCTCGACTCTCTCGCGTCTCGTCTTCATCACAATTATCGAGACTAGAGTCGGAATCGGAACCCTGATGGCTGGATACGCTCAAGTAGACGACAGGAGACTCCATAGAAAGGCCTTTCTGTCACAGAAAGTTCTTGGAAATTTTAGAGTGACGAGGTTAGCAGCATATGCTAAGTGTGTGATGCGTTAATTCGACTATGCAGTGTATTTACACTTTTGCTGTGTCCCGTATGCTGTGCTATGGCGACCGACTTCCACATTCTGTGCGAGTTTGGTTCTTCTTCTGTGACGAGTGGCGGTTGGTGTAGCGAGGGCGAAATTTACTTGTCATTCAGGAGATCTAATGTGTTGCATGTGATGTGTGGTGATGCAGCAGGAATGATTTTCAGGTTTAGTCAGGAAGTTGTGTGGTCTGCATCTGATACGCAAACATTAATGGCTGCTACTTGCGATGGACGTATCTGGACAATCCCGCTCCACTCTCTCCAAGGGCAAGAAACAACAATAAATGACATTATCCGGGATATTGATGACCAATACCTTGTAGCTGTTGAGGAAAGTGTTTTCTGTTTTGTAGTAGCAGAGACGTTTATGGCAATTCTGAAACGTTGTCAGTACACCCACTGTCTCTCTGTTTATGATCGAGTGAAGAGCACAACAAACTTTACTAAGACAGCTCGACTGCAACTACATTTTCCAATCAACAACAGAACACTAACAGACGAAAGTCCTTGTGATGACGTCACTAATATTGTTATTAAACCTCTTCTATGTTTATTGCCTGATTCTCAGCAGTCGCTGCTTGGCATGACGTCCATTGACAGTCGGCTGTTTTCATGTCTGTGTGGATCGGATGCTGGCAATAGTACGGCCATCATATTGTACGGTGGTGGTGATGGTGTTGTCAGATGTATTGCTGTATCGGATCTTGTGGTGAAGACTACACCTGGAGATGGCGACTCGGACTCTGATTTTGACTGGGGCGTGCAGACTGACCCTCCTGTTGTCTGTTGCATTGACCAACCCACACAGTCCCTGCATGCAGCCGTTCTACCCACCGAAGGAGCTCAGCCTGTCTCGCACAGTTGCAATTGTATTGTTGTTGTTGGCTGTTTGGGGCGAATCATGTTGATTATGGCAGATGAGGGAAATCATCTTGTCTTCCATGAATACAATGTTGACAGTCCCGTCACTGCTTCATGTGTGGTAGCATTTCATTGGCTAATTCATGCCACACAAACTGATACGTACGTATCCAGTCTAGTACAGACAGAATACGAACAGACAATGATGAGAGAAAAAGTCGTGTTGACTCCATCGATGGGACAAACGGAGGAACCACAAAGACGGCAAATACCTTACTGTTTTACTTTAAAGTCAATTCCTTTGTCTCTAACTCATGCAACCTGGATATGTCCAGTTGGTGGTGTTGCCACGAAGTCGTGCATTGCACTCACACAATCTCGACGTTTATATCAGTTTGAATTCCAAGCAAACACAAAGAGAGACAGTCTAAAACAGCTGTCAACTAAAGCAGGCGAACAGAAACTTAGCGAGATTCTCGCCAGCTTGAGGGCAACGTCCAACGAGATGCATCGTGTTGACAGCGAGAAAACAAGAATCGACGCGGCGATTAGAGATGTGAGCATCAGTATGAACATTTTGTGTGACTTTCTGGACATTCATCGTGGTCAGTCTCAACCCGAAACGGCACCACTAAAAATCTCTATCATACCCGTGGTGAGAGACAAGGGATTACCGGGATGTGAAGCAAACATCAAGTGTTACATACAAAATGCATCAAGCTATGAGTTACCTGCGGGTTGGTTTGTCATTCTGTCAATTCATCCGACTAACGATACGACGTGTTCTCTGTCTGTCCCACGTTTGCCTCTGTTTCCTACCTCGATGCGTCAGTTATCCGTCTCGAGTGTGACACGGTCGTTTCCTCTCAAAAACTTGAAACCTTTCATGTTTGCCGAGTTCGAAATTTCGCTTCCTGAGTGGTCACAAGACTCTTTAGTTTCGATGAGTGTGCGGTGTCTTCTTCACTATAATGCCTCGTCGTTGATTGATGGTTTCTCTCTCACACCTGTTGGTACGACTGACGTGTCTGCTTGTACAATTCATGTGGAGACAACGAAGCTGGATGTTCTTGATTTTGTTCGTCCACACACTCGGACGGCTTCTCTGCCTGTGCAGCAAAGTTTCCTTCAAACAGCAAGCAACATTCAGATGCTCCTCGATCAGTTACAGGAACACAAATCAGATGGCAACAAATCAACTGATGAAAGCCTAGCAGCATCACGCCCGTCTATGGCTGCAATCAAAGTCACTAATCTTCTTGTTTCGCGGCTTAGTCCGATGTTGACGTCTTCAGTTGATTATTCTAGTTCAACGGTTAGGGGTCCATCTGTTCTTCTTCGTCGTTTACTCGAACAGAACGCACTTTGCAGTGAAATGGAGTTGAAGAGTTTTGGGGTACACGTGAGTGTTAAACTCCTCACACCTCTCAATATGTGTGTTGACTTGCAAGCTGTGTATGTTGAGAAAGCTCGATTGGGACAGAATATCACGCAGGGAATGGCACCTAGAGATGTCGAGTTAACAATTTCAAGTTATGATGATGCAACACTGGAGTCTGTTAGGGCAGCTGTAATGGCTCGCTTTCAGGTTAGTTGGTCTGTTGTCATTGTGTTGGTTTAAAAAGGGATAGTTTAGGATGATAATTAGTGCAGACAGGAATGTGGAGACAAATGGTGTGCACACACACACACACACACACACACACACACACACACACACACACACACACACGCGCACACACACACACACCACACACACACACACACACACACACACACACACACACACACACACACACCACACACACACACACACACACACACACACACACACACACACACACACACACACACGCACCCACCCACAAATAGATGGACAGACAGGTGACTGACAGAGACAGACAGACAGGCAGACAGACAGACAGATAGACAGACAGACAGACAGACTCATTTTAATTAAGCCAACATACCAGTACTTGTCCTGTTAACCGTGTGCCTACTTCCACAGGGCAACACCGAAACACTACAGCCATCCAGTAGACCAATAATGTCTGTCGTTGACGCCCAGAAAGCACTCGATCAAGTCCAAGTAAGAAATGATGTTCACACATTCGTCTCCCTCTGCCTCACACGTATTATCTCTATTTCACAGATGATCTGGGCCGAAGCAAGCAGCCTACGAACTACACCGACAAGTGAACACGCTACAGAGTCACACATGCACACACGAATCGCAGAACTTCACAAAAAACTGTGCAACGTCCGTCTGCCTTTACTCTAACACACATACACGTTGACAATAATCATCGAGACAAACTTATTTGTGTATGTATTCATTCCAACCGCATCATCAGCATCAAGCAAATCATATATCATACATACACGATTTCTATTCATGTCTGCTAATATGGCTGCGTGTTGTAGTATCCGTATCCCGGCTGTTGTTGCCCGGCAGCCCGCGAGTATGGATTATATCCCTGCACTTGTGATGGTGCTTGTCCTGTGTGTTGTGGCTGAGATGTGTACGGCCCACTCGGCGTCATCCCATACGTCGATGCTGCCGTCGGTTGATATGCCAATCCGGGTCGTTGTTGGTACCTGTAGGAGGACGCTTGTGGAGCAGACGTCTGTTGTGTTTGTTGTTGGGGATATTGCATGTATTGTGCGGACGATGAAGGGTACGGTTGAGCCGATGCACCCTCCGCTCCGTATGATATTGTATTAGAAGGAGCCGGCGCACGATAGTTCTCTGGTGCTTGTTGGGGGATCGGCGGCTGTTGCTGCTGTTGTTGCATGACTGAAGAGGCAGCACGTGGTGCTTGCTGATGTGTTGGCTGTAATGCTTGTTGTGGTTCAGGAGGCACATTTATTGGATGACTAGTGTCTTGTGTGGTGCCACTGCTGCCAGGGAAAGCGCCACTAGCTGCACCTGTGTAAAAGCCGTTGTATCTTTCATTGCAAATAATAAATTAACATGCAGTAGTTAATATTAATATAAATTTATTATTTATTTGATATTAATTATAATGTATTTTCTGCTGCAAATACAATGTCGTGTATTTAATTAATTAATTAAATTAATTAATATTTAGGTATTTTTCATTGCAAATAAATTTATATGTACTAGTTAATATTAATATTAATTTATATAAATTTATTTGATATTAATCATAACGTATCATAATTTCATGCAAATAATAAATTACTATGTACTAGTTAATATTAACATTAATTTATATAAATAAATAAAGTATTACAAATGTATATAATTAATTAATGTTATAAACAATTTCAATACTCAGTAATTAACATCAATTTATTTGATATTAATATCAATTTATATAAAGTGTATTGCATACCCATTGGATGTATATCAAATGAGTCCATGATGGTTGCACTTGGAGCCATTGACGGAGCGGTGGGTTGAGTCACAGATGTCATTGGCATGTCTTTCACTGTCTGTTCAATCGTCTGTGGCTTGAAAGGATCAAACATTGCTGCATCTACTCCAGACGTAATAGCAGTTGGCTTTTCTATTGGCTTTAGTTCTTGCACACCTGCGGCTAACATCCATTACAAAAATTTAATTCAATGAGAACATGATAGTCGACATGTTTGTGTACCTTGAGGTGTTGCTTGTCTGTCTTGTTTCTTCTGATTCTCGATAAGACTGAGTTTGTCCAGCATGTGATTCACTTGGTCTCGAATCTTGATTAGTTCTTCTCTCACAGATGAAAGTGAATCGGGATCAACGTGAATTTCTGATGGCCACTGCTCGCCATTCACTGAGCAATACACAAATTGCAGACATTGACAAGCAGACAGACAGACAGATAAACAAACGGACAGACAAACAAACAAACAGACAGACACACAGACAGACAGACAAACAAATAGACAGACAAACAGACAGACAAACAGACAATAAAAACAAACACAGACAGACAGATAACAACAGCAGCCATCCCTTGAGCAATACCCAACAAGAAACTCGTCATTCCCAACATCCACACAACCTCACCCAGCAACACAATCCGCAAGATCTTGCTCGACTGTTTGGCAAGCGTCAAATCGGCATTATCCGCTATCGTCACCAAATCTCGATCTACAAAAAACAAAACATCCAACCATCACAAACAACAACCACACCCTCTCGTCTCAACCACACCTCAACACCTCAGTTAGGCCACTATTTGTTGATTCATATTTTCTCATCAGAACTCAAGATGACACGGGCAGACAAACCATCATTACAATATTTCCATGCATCGTCCATAGTACACTATCCAAAAATCAAGTTTGGATGTTCACACCACTCGGTGACAGTTTCCAACCTTCAGGGCCGCAGGAAGCATTTTGAAAATGGTCCAGCCTAGTGTGCACTAAAAGGGCGTGGTCCAAGGATAGCACATTAAAGAGGGTGTAGTCCACAGGTCTTCCAGTATACCGTATCTATTGTTACTTTCGTTTACCAAAAATACTGTAATGCAAACTATCCCAATCAGAGACGAAGATCTTCATCGACAAAACGGCCGAATTGTCTCAGCCTGTGCTCACTGTTGACAAACACGTTTGCTACATCAACAACATTCAACCAGTGCTTAACATTCAAAAATGGCAGGAGTGTAACAAATCGCTCTCCTGACCCGACCTCAGGAGAGCTAGGAGAGTGATTGAGTTTTTCAACATTTCGTGTTATATACCTGATTATATGCTACTCTAGCAATTATTTGACCATGAATCTCACAAGGCATGGAAGGTGCACACTTGGAATTGAATGTCACATAAATAATGTTACTACTGATGAACAAACAACAACACAATGATTAAACTGTAAATACTAGATCATCTTAGGTGTCAAATAATGCAGGTTCCAGATCGGGCTGTTCCATATCATTACCAGACTTTGACAACTAATTCTCTGCCCTCCATCCTCTTGGTTACGTATCCAAAGGTGTGGCTGATGTACTAGCTCAAGAACGTGGACAAATGCACTGAAGACATTGACAGGTCACTCCTAGCTAAAACTACTGTAGTACCTACGTGATATTGGCTGTCGGTGCGTACACCACGTTGCTGACCTGACCGACGAAAGTAGATAATGAGAAAGTTCAGGCTCCAGGAGTGCTCTTTAGATCTTTACTGTTAATTGTATTGACGTAAATGGTGTCAGGTATACATCATTGTAAACATCCAGAGTACAGAGACTGCCATTGTCCAGTAGTTAGATCACATCTTTAAAGATCATTAGTGGTTGCAGGAACTTTGATGTGCAGACGTCTTATCGCTAGCCGCTGCTAGATTGATGTCAACCGTTTCCACTATTAGAAATGGGAAGTTCTGCGGTTTCGAACGATACCAAGGATTGTCTCTCCAGAACATCGCGTAGCAAAGCTATAGGGAATTTACGATGGCCAGGTCTCACTAACTTAAATGTCTAGGGAAAAGGCTTGAGAGAGCGACAAATCGCACTCCAAGAACAGGTTTCAGGCACGTTATGGAGCACAAGAGCAATCGTGCGCCTCAAAAATCATTGTCTGATTCAACTCATCAGTTTACTGGTACGACGACAGTCAAACAAGTTCCATCTGCCGTGATCACCTGATCTAAGCAGAATGTGACGCTGCTGCCTTATACGCAATGACCTCCCACTCCACATTTTTAAGGCAGCGAACATAAAAAAATTATATATATATAGTAGTTATTTAATTACCTATACCTTCAACCGGAAGTTTTAGCCAATCGTCGACTGGTGGAAGTACAATTTTTTGAAACATGGTCCGGCCAAAACCAGACACACACATAATGATGTGTGTGTGTGTGTGTGTGTGTGTGTGTGTGTGTGTGTGTGTGTGTGTGTTCATGTGTGTGTGCATGTGTGTGCTTGTTGTTTGTTTCCTACAGCCCTGCTTCTGACTGTTTCTCATCAAAACCCATTGAAATCACATTAGACTTCGTTTGTAACGAGAGTCTCTATGTCCAACAAATACGCATGGCTGTTGATCAACATTGACATCAATGTCTTTCCCTTATTACATATAACGTCATTCTTTAATCGCGCATGCGCAATCGCAATACAACTATCATCCGGGAATCAAATTTCGTGCGGGCGTGATGAAACTATGAATCAACAAAATCAACAAATACTGGCCTTACCTTCGTCTCTATACTTTAGCGTCACCTCGTCTCTCGAGCTAAGACGGCCCTGAAAGATGCGCTGCATCATGATGATAAGCTCGTCGTACGTGATGTCTTCATTGTGAATGAGAATGCGACGAATGTCGTGCTCGAGTTGCGCCTTGATGATGAGGTTGCCGGTCAGGTCGACGCTAGGGAACGAGAGATTGCTGGCATCCTTGCCAAACGCCTCGTACACAGGACGAGACGTCATCAGTAAGTAATGTTGATATTAATCTTTGGGTATGAGCCTCGCATTTCGGTCCTTGTGTGAAAAAAATTGAGATAGAAATTTTGCCAAATTTGTGTGCAGTTTGGGGCGCCGAGGTTACAGCATTAGACTTTTAATTTGAGATGGTAAACGCTGTTTAGAAATTACAGTTTTGATATTAAATCTTGTAGATTGTTTTAAATAATTAATTAATTAATTAATTAATCTTACATACTACTAGTATGTAAGTAGTATGTAAGTATTACATAGTAGAGGACAATCAGTATGTTAACTAACATGCAGTGCACGTGACTAAATATCACGTGACTAAATATTATCACGTGACTAATATCACGTGACTAAGAAAATACGTGATTAAACGAAGCCCAGTCTTACCATTATCCGTTCATTCTACGTTAAATGTTATTGCAAGGCGTTCAGACATCTAGTTCACAAAAGATCATTAATCCCCCAAAGTCTGCAAAAATTCTAGACGTCACGTGATCTATGTACGGGGGTGTGGCGAAAAATGAAGTTTACTCGAATACGAGCGGCGACCTTACTTCTATGCTTCGCCACCGCGTATCTCATCGGCGAGTATGGACTGCTCTACATCTACACAATGTACTGGGACTTTCCTCAACGAGGAATGGGATCCGACGTGGTGAAGATCCTCCTCGTCAGTGACGCGCATGTAGCAAACATGCAGAATGATAATCACTGGCTGAGCATGCTAGCACGTTGGGATGCTGACAGTTATCTTAGTCAGTCGTTTGCAGCCGCTTGCAGGCACGTAAAGCCAGAGATGGTTGTTTTCCTTGGTGATCTGATGGATGGAGGTAGCAGGGCAACAGATGCTGACTTCCGGTTGTATAGTGAGAGGGTGAGGAGAGTGTTTTCGGTGCCTGATGGAGTGTCTGCGGTTTATTTGCCTGGTGGGCATGATATTGGTGGGGATGATGGTGAGGAGATGTCTTGGAAGAAAGTGGGGAGATTTGTTGAGGAGTTTGGGAAGCCGAATTTGGTGGTGAATTTTAAGGAATTGGATTTTGTTAAGGTGTGACGTTGTTGCACGTGCGTACTGTACACCACACTTAGATGTCTGGGTTATTGTTGTGTTGGTGTGGTGTAAATTGGTTGTGCTGCACGCATGCACGAGCACACGCACGCACACACACACACACACACACACACACACACACACACACACACCTGCACACACACACACACACACACACACACACCTGCACACACACACACACACCTGCACACACACACACACACCTGCACACACACACACACACACACACTCCTGCACACACACACACACACACACACACACACACACACACACACACACACACACCTGCACGCACACACACACACACACACACACACACACACACACACACACACACACACGTCAATCAGTCTCAAGTGCAACCTGCCAACTTGTTGCATCATCTAATCCAAATAATGTATGTATGTTTCAATTGGTCTGTGTGTATTGCATCTGCAGATTAATACAGTAATTTGGCTACGAAATCAAGGAACTTTAAACGAAGATGAGACAAACTTTCTTAAAGAATTTTCACTTTTTCTTGGCGTCATAGACGAAGACAGACGATCTTTTCATGCACCCATTGTCTTCTCACACATTCCGCTCTCACATAATCGTGAGGCTCGAGACAATATCTTCAAACAACTACGGCCGAGAGTCGTTTTCAGTGGTCACACTCATAAGGCCAAAAAGCACAAGTTTGAACTTGAAGAGATGAGTATTGCTCACTATAAAGGGAAGGAGGAAGGACCACTGGATGTGACTGACTATACAGTCCCAACATGTAACTATCAGGTAGCAGAGAGTGGAATGGGATATGCGGCTGCATTGCTAGGTAATAATATATTAATTATAATATATTACTAAATTATTATTTTATTGACATATTTTTAAATAATTAATTATAAGTAATAAATGGATTGTCATTGTTATTAATGACTGAATTGTCTAATTGTTATCTAATTGAATTAAGTTGCAAATCTTAATAAACAATGATATTTTAATTAATTTATTATTATTATTTTATAAATTTGTAATTGATATCGAATTAACTTGCTAACCCAAATAAACAATACAATTATTGTTGATAATTTATTTAATTAATTATTATTTTATAAATTTTCAATTGATAATTAAGTTGCTAAACCAAATACACAATAAAATAATTGTTGATATAAATTTAATTAATTAATTATTTTATAAATTTTAATTAATATTGAATTATGTTGCTAAACCAAATACACAATAAAATAATTGTTGATATAAATTTAATTAATATTGAATTATGTTGCTAAACCAAATACACAATAAAATAATTGTTGATATAAATTTAACTAATTAATTATTATTTTATAAATTTTTAATTAATATTGAATTATGTTGCTAACCAAATACACAATAAAATAATTGATATAAATTTAATTAATTGATTATTATTTTATAATTTTAATTGATGATGTCATCACTTATGATTGTTGTACGTATTGTAGGACCTACTGGAAAGGCTCAGTTCTACACAATTCTATGGTTGCCACCTCGATATCCCACTCTGTTCATATACATCATCCTCATCATCATCTTCATCGCATTTCTATGCTGGTTCAGACGCTAGGAGTCACGTGATTTTAAAATTATTGATTAATATCAAACTGACATTTGAATATACTTGCAGCAAAAACAAATATATAAGTGTGAGTGATGACTACAAATACAATGAAATCGGTTAGCGACACATACTGGGACGTCAGTGTGTTATTCCACATTGCACTTGATCATGACCTTGATGGCTCCACTGGTCGGGTTGTTTGCTGTCTTGAAAGCATCCAATGTTTGTTCCAGCTCATAGTGATGTGTAACAAGAGGCTTCACATCGACAGCTCCACTGGCAACCATCTCGAGTGCAGTTGGATAGCTAACATATAATTAATTAATTAATTAATTAAACTGAATTTTTATTTGCAAATTTTATTATATATTTATTATTATATATTTTATGTATTGATTAAAAGTTATTTATTTTATATAAATTATTAATAAATTAATTTATTTACACTTGGTAATTAGCAACATACGTCCATAAATATCTAATTACTTAGTAACTGTTTGTACATTTTACCAGTTTCTGTAGCGAAAGATACCACGGATGTCTACTTCCCTCACTGATGCATCAACAATGGGAATATTGACCACAGGTTTGCCAAGACCGACCAGAACTAACGTTCCACCAGATCGAGTCGACTGAAACAAACAAACAAACAAACTTTTATTAATCACATTGTTTATAGGTGTGGCCACAGTCGTCTGAAATAAGATTTGTTGTACAGAATATTACTAATAATTATATGCATAATTATCAATTAATAATTTAGTAATTAATAAAATAGAATAAGATTAAACATTCCTACTTCAATTGGCTACAATAAATTTTTTATTTAAAAGATAAATTAATAAAATTATTTAAATTATTTAAAAATAAAATTAAAAATTATTTAAGAAATAAAATCAAAATTATTCAAACTTATTCACAAAAATAAAATAAAAAGTTATTAATTAAATTTATTTAAATTATTTAAAAATAAAATTAAAATTTTTAAATTATTTTAAAAATAAAATTAAAATTATTTAAATTATTTAAAAATAAAATAATTCAAAATTATAAAAATAATTAAAATAATTAAAAATAAAATTAAAATTATTCAAAATAATTTGAAAAATAAAATTAAAATTAATTACTGTATTTCATTTCATCTCACGTATATTCCAGCACAAATACTTGGTTCAGCTCCTGTGCATTCAATCGTCTGTGTGGCGAGATCGCCAAGATATTCCTTCACTTTCACAGCAATGTCTTTCGCTGTCATGTCTCTGCTCACTTGGATGCAACAATCGGCTCCCATTTCTTTTGCTTTCTGCAATCTGTTACTGTCCAGATCTACACAATAAGTTACAACCAACCAACCAACCAACCAACCGACCAACTGACCGACCAATAACCCGACCAACCGACCGACCAATAACCCGACCAACCGACCGACCAATAACCCGACCAACCGACCGACCAACCAATCAACAACCCGACCAACCAACAACCCGACCAACCAACAACCCGACCGACCAACTGACCAATCAACCAACTGACCTGTTATGACTACTTTTGATGCTCCATATGACTTCGCAGTAAGTAGATTGACAAGTCCAATTGGACCAGCTCCACAAACAAGGACTTTACTGCCCATCCTCACTCCAGCTCGGTTACAAGCATGAACGCCCACACTGAGAGGCTCAAGCAGAGCTCCCTCTTCTAATGTTACATGATCAGGAAGCCTAAAGCAAATCACACCATAGTAATGTTACCATCCACATTCCTTTCCTCTAGATCACATATGTGTAAAGTGATTAGCTAATAGTATTAATTACACTAAAATTAATATCAATTTTTAGTAATATACAATAATACTAATAAAAAATTAATATCAATTTTACTAATATTATAATAATACTAATAAAAAATTAATATCAATTTTACTAATATAATAATACTAATATAAAATTAATATCAATTTTACTAATATAATAATACTAATATAAAATTAATATCAATTTTACTAATATTATAATAATACTAATAAAAAATTAATATCAATTTTACTAATATTACAATAATACTAATATGAATTATTATCATTATCAGTAATGTCAATTTTTGTTAATATTAATTATTTATTAAATATTAATTTTTTGTTAATATTATTTTTTTGCTACTATTGATTTTGATAATTAATTTGTCATTTACTTGAAACAGAAATCAGCTTCATGTACATAATATCTGGCTAATGATCCATCGACAGGAGGCGTGGCACAAAATTTCATGTCAGGACAGAGATTGTAGTTGCCAGTCTTGCAATAGTCGCATCGTCGGCATGGAACTCCAGGCTCAATGGCCACACGATCACCTGAACATCATACAACATCACAACATAACATCATCAGTACCATTCAATCAGCACACTTCAACACAATTGCAACTTCATAATTGTTAGAAATCAATCAGTCGTTTAATATATTAATATTAATGATTCATAATAATAAATATTATAACATTTGTCTGATAAGTGTGTGTGTGTGTGTGTGTGTGTGTGTGTGTGTGTGTGTGTGTGTGTGTGTGTGTCAGTGTGTGTGTGTGTGTGTGTGTGTGTGTGTGTGTCACGATGTGTGTGTGTGTGTGTGTGTGTGTGTGTGTGTGTGTGTGTGTGTGTGTGTGTGTGTGTGATACTATAATTACATATCCATCTATAAACTACCTTTAATATCAATAACATTAATTACAAAAATCAATAATTATTTATTTAATTATTAACACAAATTTTCTCACCAATTTTCAATGTCGTGACACCTTCCCCTACCTCATTGACAATGCCAGCAGATTCATGACCCATAACCATGGGAGCACGCACAATGAAGTCACCAATAGCACCATGTGTCCAATAGTGGACATCAGACCCACATATACCAACACGATGCATAGCAATTTGAACCTCTACAATGCAAACAAAAACAAACATTTCATATAAAAATTAATTTAATACAAATTTAATATAAAATTTAATATAAAATTAAAATATAAAATTTAATATAAAATTTAATATAAAATTTGATATAAAATTTAATATAAAATTTAATATAAAATGTGATATAAAATTTAATATAAAATTTAATATAAAATTTGATAAAAATTTAATCACAGTTTAATTACAATTTCATAAAATTTCATATAAAATATAAAACTTTAATAAAATGAATTTTATCACAAGTGTTATTAAAATTGCGCATGCTCAGTGAGGATATGATAAAAAAACTTCCAGATCACGTGACTCGTACATTCAAGTGCAACAATGAGAAATTAGCGCTAAGCAAATATGCATCTACCAGCCACACTGCATGCATGACTTACGGCCTGGTGCGGGCTTAGGGATAGGCCTGTCAACCTATAGAACACAACATCACAACATTCTAGTAAGTTACTCTACATGTAGCAAGTTTAATACAGTCTACTGTACATGTAGCAAGTTACAGTACTGTGCATGTAGCAAGTTACTCTACATGTAGCAAGTTACAGTACTGTGCATGTAGCAAGTTACTCTACATGTAGCAAGTTACTCTACATGTAGCACCTAATGCCATTTACAATTCTACAATTATTCCAATGATTTTGCCTCACCACTTTCAAGTCGTCCGTCTTGAAAAGAACCGCAGAAGGATTCGATGCCATCACCACCTCAGCACGACACCAACACAAAAATCCTACCTAATCTCAATTGCGCATGCGCGAGCTATATTCCCATATCCGGGAATTTGTCGACATGTCTGCATTGGATTGGGCTGAAGTGCACGAGTTACAGGCGCTTTTGCGCAACACACAGCAGCGCAGCACCGTGTACAG
>NC_085095.1:7896185-7906185 GCF_963422355.1 Corticium candelabrum
GAGTGACAAGCCGTTGAGTAAGAAGGAGCAGCGGAAGCAGAAAGTGCAGTCTGGTGGTTCTACTGCAGGCCAACAGGGAAGAGGCACGGGAAGAGAGAAAAAAGTACAAAAATCTAAAGACAAGAGACGTGGGAAGGATGAGGATGACGATGATGTTAAGACTACGAGCAGCAAACAGAGGGAACATGTGGAGTTTTTGTCAGTTGAGGAGGTGGGGTGCTTGAGTAAATGTGTTGGCATCTTGTTTGGTCTCTTGTTTTTGTTGCTGTCTGTCTGTCTGTCTGTCTGTCTGTCTGTCTATTTTGTGTGTGTGTGTCCATGCATGTGCGTTGTGTGTATATTTACATTTTTATTGTACATTTGTTTGTTTTAGTTGGATTTACACAGAAATTTTGTATGCAGATTATCGATGTTTTGCAACCGAATTTGAGCGAGTGTCCAGACGAACTCTTTCAAGACCTAGCTGAATATCTCTTCAAGTTAGCTTATGTGCTTTGTCAATGTCTTCCGTTTCTCTATTGAATCTTTTCAGCTAGTACTTTTGTCTGTCTGTCTGTCTGTCCATCTGTCTGTCTGACTGTGTCCATTCATCTGTCTGTGTGTTTGTCCATCTCTCTGTCTGTTTGTCTGTCCATTCGTCTGTCTGTCTGTCTATATGTATGGAAATAGCATATTCATACATCTTAGGCCTTTGGCACGTTCATACCATGAGGTGGTACACTCTGTGTTTCGTGCTGAAAGCCACGATGGCAAAGGTGCAGTACAGAAAAAGCGTCACATGGAGTATGAAGAAAGGATCAATGGACTGTATACGAATACTAGACTCTTCCACAAGGGAATCGACCTTTTCACAGGTCCAGCAACAGAAGTGGCTCAACTGGCCTTACCTTTTCTCATTTTGTGTATTGAGTTGTAGGCGAAGCTCACCAGCTGTTGACACGTCATCTACTAAGGACCGTTTGTGCAGAGATTGTCAATGTCTGTGTTGCCAGTGTGGCTGAAAGTAACATGCTGGCTTGTGCAGATCCTGCAGAGTTAACAACAGAGGTAGCAATGAGCTTAATTAACATACGTTCCTAGACAGTGTGTTAACACATAGGACTGTTGTACTGTTGGATGCATATCTCAGTGTACAATAAACCTTTCTAGACACGAGCTCAAGTGCTAGTTCAATTGCCTGCTGGTGTGAAGTCTCCAGTGGTGAAACTTCATAACAGTTTAAACAGCCAGGTTGGTCATCTTTCCATCGTATCATACACTTGTTGTTCACTTCGTTAGTAGACGTTTTGTGTTCAGACAATCGACGAGTTCTTTGATCGTTTGATCGTCGTATGTGAACAAGATGTCTGCCAGTTCATGCTAAAAAAGGTTGACAAGAAACGAGAAAGGTAACACACGTGATCACATACCAAGATGTTTCACTATATTTTGATACTTTTCTCTTCTTGTTCTGTAGGCAGGTGGTTTTCTCACATCGTCAGTCGCTAATGGAACAATTAAAACGAGAAGAGGAAGCCGCTATGGCATTGCATCTCACGACTGTCATTCTGTTCATGCAGCAGACTCACTGCATGATTCATGCTCCTGGTCGATGTGTTCCTCACATCATCACCTTTCTTGCTGATAAATTACCACCTGAACAATACAAAGTTTTGTCTGACTATCAGTCTCTTGTATTACAGCAGCTGATGGTTAGTAGACAATCAGATGGCGAGAAGCAGGAAGAAGACGAAGAAGGAGCAAAGCCATCGGACAATGACATGGCAGCTGCTGTTGTGAGTAACTTGGATGCTTTGAAAAACCTCGTTTTTGCTAGCAAAAAGAGTTTGCAAGAATCAGTAGGTTAGAGTGTTTATTTATGAGTGTTTGATATCAATGGCCTATTGTTTACTATACTGAGACATCGTGAGAAATTCCACTTGTACACTGTACTGTGGTAGCAATGGGTTTGAGAGTTAACACACATACACACACACACACCACGAGAAACGACAGTAACTGTTGTGACCAAATTTCTGCAGCAACAAGCCACATGAGGCACTAAACTGCAACTAAATTTAATTCAGATAACAAACGTTGCTAATATTAAATAAGAGCTACAAATAATCAAAAATCAGTATGTCAGTCATTACACTATTCGAGCTGCCAAAATCACGTCCAGTCGCTTCCGAATACAATCAACTCTCTACACCCGATAAAATATCTATAAAATAGTACACATAATCATACTGTAAACCATCAGACTTAGAACGTTCTAGATAAGACGGCTGGCGCTGCCAAATTCGATGACGACACCAGTCGATGGGATTTCCACTCGATCAGGCTCTGCATCGGACAATGAAGCTTCCAATGGCTTACCAGTGTATCCTCCCGATAGTTTTTGTATTGAATCGCCGCTTCTCGATTTGCTCACATCAGCACTGACTGCAACACTCACTCCTGATTTCGATCGTTTGCTTGCCCTCTTGCTGCCTCGCTTGCTGCCTCGCTTGCTTCCTGGTTTTCTGGCAAGAAACGGTGACGTAGAATTTGATCTGTTATCATTGCTCGTCGGTTTGGGCACAGAGTAGTGAGGTTGATCGCTAGTTGAGGCGGCTGATACGTCGCCATTCAGTCCTTCTGATGCTGCGATGGCCAGTGATCGACGAATGCCGTGCCTGCTGCCCTGTCTTGACATTGTGCTGGCTGACACGTATCGTTCTGTTGCGTCAGACATTCCCAGATGAACTTGCCCTTCTCCTGTTGCTGCGCGTGCGGACTCCTCTCGCTCGGTTTCATCCAGTTCCATTGCCAGTTCCAGTTCCTCGAGCTCGGAATCCGATCCACGTTCCGATATGTCGTCTTCTTCGTCTCCGACTTGTGATTCGATGCTCTGACGATTGACACGAGTTCGGAGTACTCGCAGTCGCTCGAGAAGAGCTCGGAAGGTCGGACGATGGTGTGGTTGGTGAGCCCAACACATCATCATGATGCCATATCTAACACGCAACGATCATACAGTTGCCATTTCTGTGGTAATCTGTGAGGGTCTGTCTGTCTGTCTGTCTGTCTGTTTGCCTTTGTCTGTCCGTCCGTCTGTCTGTCCATCTTGTCTATCTGTCTGTCTGTCTGTCGGTCCGTCGGTGTGTCTATCCGTCTGTTTATCTGTCTGTGTGTCTGTCTGTCCATGTGCCTATCTCTGTGTGTCTGTCTGTCCGTCTGTGTGTCCATCCATCTGTCTATCTGTCTGTGTGTCCGTCTGTCTGTCTGTCCACGTGCCTATCTGTCTGTCCATGTGCCTATCTGTCTGTGTCTGTCTGTCCATCCGTCTGTCTATCAGTCTGTCCATCTGTCTGTCTGTCTATCTGTCTGTCCCTCTGTCTCCAAAACTGTTAAATGTCTTACATCTCTTCTGGGCAACGATCTGGTATTTCAAGACGTCCTCCTTGAATGATGAACTTCAACACTTCCTGATTTGTCTGTGCAGGATAGGGTTGGTGACCGAGTGTGAAGACTTCCCACAAGACAACACCATAAGACCTAAACACACACAACAACAACAACAACAACTGATCAGTAACCAAGTAAAACATCATGTCTGTCTTTGTGTGTGTGTGTGTGTGTGTGTGTGTGTGTGTGTGTGTGTGTGTGTGTGTGTGTGTGTGGTGTGTGTGTGTGTGTGTGTGTGTGCGTGTGTGTGTGTGTGGTGTGTGTGTGTACGTGTGTGCGTGTGTACGTGTGTGTGTGTACATGTACGTGTGTGTGTGTGTGTGTGTGTGTGTGTGTGTGTGTGTGTGTGTGTGTCCGTCCAACATCATACCAAACATCCGATTGTGTAGTGAACAATCCATCTACAAGACTTTCCGGAGCCATCCATCGTACAGGCAGCATTCCTTCCCCTTCCTTCCGATAATAATGATTCCTTCCACAACAACAATAACTCACCTAACAACCACAACAACACACCCAAACTAAACTCACTGATAGACATTCCGTGCCAAACCAAAGTCTACAAACACAAGAAACGGTGACTACCCACACTCAGAGCCTCCAAAACAAGCAACTCACCTCCAATCTTCACAACTCTGTCTTGTCCTCTGCTTGACACTAAACAGTTGCGACATGCTAAGTCCCTACAACACACAACACAGTCAGCCAACATACATCACAAACACATCAAATATCACGTAACTCACCGATGTACAAATCTCAGCTGTTCAAGGTATTTCCCGCCCTCGCAAATATCAACAGCCATTTTTACCAACTCGGGAAGCGTCAACAGAGGTGGACCCTATACACGTCATTGTCAACAACCTTGCTACATGCTTGATCACACAGATGCAACTCACGTTGTCACGACGAGCTAAACGAACAAACGTGAGGAGATCTCCACCTTCCATGATCTCCATGATCATGTACTGAGGATTGTTGTCGAGACAAACACCAAGTAAACGAAGAATATTGGGATGGTAAAATTTGCTGTGAAAACGTAAAATAGAAGGAAATATAGTAAATGAGTTTGTCTATGTTTGTGCCATGTTTTGTTGGTGTGAGGTGAATGGAGCATGTAGAGATGGCTTGTGATGCTGTTGGATGGAATGGATGGTGGGAATGTGTTAGAGTTGGATGGTTGGGTGTGGTGGCTGTATGTACCTCATAAATTGTGCTTCTGTGAGAAATTCTTTCTTCATCTGTTCATCAGCGTCTTTACGTAGTGTCTGGACAAGGTTAGGGTTAGCGTAATAACGTAGCAGTTGAACAAATGTTAAACAAACAGAATGAACTACAAGACAGACAGACATTTGGACAGACAGATGGACAGAAATTTGGACGGACAGACGGGCAGATGGACAAAGGCAGAAAGACATACATACAAAGAGACAGACAGACAGACAAACAGACAGACAGACAGACAGACAGACAGACACACAGACAGAAATACAAACAGACAAATAAACAGACAGACAGACAGACAGAAACATACATACATACATACATACATACATACAGACAGACAAACAAACAAAGCATCACGCAAACACGTTGACGAACACACAACAAACAAATGCACAGACTGACAACAAACAAACACACATGCCCCATACGTGCACACTTGGACGTACAAACACAACCAGTCAGACAAACAGATTGAAACAGCCCCATATGTCAATATAGATGCACAGCAAGTTGGCAGCGACATAGATAGTACGTACTTTGACTGCAACTGTCGTCATTTCTTCTCCTGGAATAATGCCATGTGCCACACCTCGATAAACCTCACCAAACTGTCCTTGTCCAAGAAAACTAACACAACACTCAATCAACAACGTACAACAACAACAAATATGAAACGTTTTACTCGTTCAATTTAAGTTGAGAACGAGGAAAATTAGACAAGCCGTCTGTCAAGCTGTTGTCAAACCTGAACGCAATGGACAAACACGGTACATATATGACGTCTTATGTGCTTGTGAGTTTGCACAACAGCTTACGTGTACATTGGGTTGAAATTCAGTGAGACGTCTTTGCCTGTGTTTCTTCTTTGTGTTCGCAGTTGCTGCAGTTCGGTGTCTTCAGATGGATGGTATGTGATGGTGACAAGCCGTGACTTTGTCTGACGACGTCTCCAGCATACTATGATGTGGAAATGAGACTGATAAACATGCACGTAAACAAACATACAGACAAATAAAGAAATAGTAAACAAACAAACTAAATAAATAAATAAACAAACAAACAAATAAACAAACAAATGAACAAACAAACAAATGAACAAACAAACAAATGAACAAACAAATAAATAAATAAATAAACAAACAAACAAATAAACAAACAAATGAACAAACAAACAAATGAACAAACAAATAAATGAACAAACAAATAGACAAACAAATGAACAAACAAATAAATAAATAAATAAACAAATAAACAAACACATACACAAACCAAATAAACAAACAAAATAGAGAACAGATGAGCAAAAAGATGAGTGAAACAAAGAGAAACATATGAACATGTATATAAACATACAAACAGGAAGATGAATAAACAAACTGCCAAATAGATAGACAGAGAGCAAACGAAGAGATAAATAATCAGCAAGCACACAGAGATTGGCCCACAGGTTGGTAGGGGTCGGGCCCAACCCTCATTCAGAGTTTCCCGACCCACACTCACCGTTCTCTGACCCTTAGTACACTATTCCAATTCCTCGCAGTGTACTTGTACTCTCGTTGCTTCTGCAAGCAGTAGACAAGCAGCTGACCATGTATGTGTTCAGTGTCGTTGTGTATGCATAGTTCAGCATCCAGCAGCATGAGGTCTGGGGAGTCGAGGTTACGTACATGTACATACCGAGCGTGCGTGTACACATCCGGGATCGACATTCTCCTTCGTGTAGATTCGTACGCGTACAGATGTCGCCTTTGCTAAACTTACAGTAGGTATGTCGCTTTTCAAGTACTTTTCGACTGACCGAGAAGATCATGCTCCATCGGTGAAGCGACCTCAAGTAGATCGTGAAGACGGAGACAGTCACGGCAAAAATACTACAGAAGACGTCTCCTTTGATTATAGCAGTCTGTAGTGCCACGCCCAATTCAAACAAAAAAACCAACCCCCACTTCTGAAATCCCGGGCCGAACACTGACCACAGACACAACTGACAAACAAACAGACAAACAAAAACAAAGGCAGGTAGGAAACGTTTTTGCCCAAAACACTACATGACAAGTTGTATATAACTAACCTATAAGAATGACGAGCAACACAAGAACGAGAAATGCAATAGATACAGCAGCTGCTATGACGGCTGTTGAGTCTAGAAAAAGAGAGAAACACGTTTGAAACCTCCAGAGCAAAGACGAATTAATCTGTTCACGTGTGGTGTCTATTGTAATGATGACAACTAATCAGACATGTCTACTTGCTCATTCGTTTCTCTGTCTGTCTATCTGTCTGTTTGTTTGTCTGTCTGTCTGTCTGTCCATCTGTCTATCTGTCTGTCCATCTGTCCACTTGTCTGTCTGTCTGTCCATCTGTCTGTTTGATAGTTTGTCTGTATGTCTGTCCATCTGTTTGTCTGCTGTTTATCTAGCTAACTGCCTGTACGAAGACAGATCATCATCTTGCCACTTACCACTTGAGCTACTTGCCATAGTTGCCTTCTTCATTGTAGTAAATTGCTCAACTTGTGACAGCTCTCCACGACCACCAGAGTTCTCACCTGCTATCTGTACACTGTATGTTGTCTGTGCACTCAAATCAGCCACCTCATAGTGGTAATGTTTTGTGACCAGCTCAGAAGTCGGATTTACCAACAACGTGTCTTTGTCTCTGCACGTGGAAAGAGGAGACGATTCACTGCAATTAACAGAACACACTGGCAATACGGTCATTGTCTACGTGTTGTTTATTAGTCAAACCTAGAAGAGAATAAGAAGCAAAACTGCTGGATGGGAGTTTGATCGTCGCATGTGGCACTCCACTTGATGATGGCAGTTGAGTCTGTTGTGTTGCTGACGACAACGTCAAAAGGAGCAGCAGGTAAATATGCTAAACATGATCAATGGTTATCACCACAAATCACCGATAGTTAGATGAACCAACCAATAAACAAACAAATAAAAGAAACAAAAAAGAGAGAACAAACAAGTAAATAAAACCCAAATAAACAAAAACAGAGCAAACAAACAAACAAATAAATAAATAGAAAGAGCAAACAAATAAAAACAAATTAAACAAATCACAGGGAAAAGAAAGAAACAAATAAGTAAAACACAAAATATACAAAACAGAGTAAACAAACAAACAAATAAAAAATACCCAAACAGAGCAAACAAACAAACAGAGTAAAACAAACAAATAAATAAGAAATACACTAAATAAATCACAGAGCAAACAAGCAAATAAAAACAAACAACAAAATAAACAAAAACAGAGCAAAAAACAACAGAAACAAAGCACACAAACAACGGAAACAGAGTAAACAAACAAACAAATAAAAATAAAATAAACAAATTAGGGAAACTAAGCAAATAAGAAACACAAAAAAATAACAAAAAGAGAGCAAACAAACAACAGAAACAAAGCAAACAAACAACAGAAACAAAGCAAACAAACAACAGACAGACTAAACAAACAACAGACAGGCTAAACAAACAAACAAATAAAAAATAAAATAAACAAATTAGAGCAAACAAGCAAAATAACAAAAACAGAGCAAACAAACAAGCAACAAGTAAACAAACACAAACAAATAAAAACAAACAACAAATAAACAAACACAGAGCAAACAAACAAGTGGACAAATACACAAGCAAACATGCACAAACAGATAGAAAAGCAAATGGATGAGTTTACAAATCAAGTAAACAGTGATTGTCTTGTAAAGTACTTAAACCAAGAAGATAGACAGGCAAGTGAGTAGCTCAACAAACAAGCCAACAAACATGTAAGCTAACATACAATGAGTTACACAAGATGTGATGCGAATGAACGACCAACAGCAACAAACAAACCAATAACAATTGATGCATCAACACAACTCACGTATAGTCTGAGCCAAAGCTGTGTTTGTTGAGTAGTAATCTTCCTCGCCAACGCCCAAACTAATCTCATAGACAGTCGCAGGCGCGAGACTCGAGATCACTGTACTAGTACGAGCAACGGATCTCCACTGCTTGCTATCATTAGAGCACGAGCTATCCAAACAGCCACTCTAAAGCAGCAGCAGAAAATTAGCATAAACGTACGATGACGATGTAGCATGAACACGATGACTGCTCACTGTTCTATTGCAACGATAATAGATTTTGTAGTCTGACCAGTAGCTGACAGTCGAGAGAAATGTCTCGTTGAGTGTCACTCTAATAGACGTCTGGTTAATGGCAGAAAGTTGCGGAGCAGGCGGATGATCGTAAACCGTGACCGACATGAGAGGAGATCGCAGACCGGCACCAATCGAATTTACAGCAGCAACCTGCAAACATCAGAATAAAAACACTCGCAAGAGTCTCTCTCAATCTATCTGTCACTCAGTGACGAAGCAATTATGACAAAAAAGGCACTGTTTGTCTCATGCTATAGAAGCACTACCCCACACTATACTGGCATAAAAGTTCGGTTACTCAGGATGATTTCAACGAATTCTAGATGAAACTGACATGCAGCAAAAAGCAAGGTGATGCAGTACAACCTCGATTATCCAGACACCAACATTTTGATATTCTAGATGAAATTTTTTCTGCCAGAAAAGCATCATTCCACCACACCATCATTTCATTTATCTGGACTTTCACTTCCACAAAAAAAGTCTGAATAATCGGGGTTGTACTGTATGATAAACGAAAAAGCAGTAAAGTGCTAAACCCTTGGCTGCTACCCAGTTGTTCTCTTGCTCATTAGTTCTACACCAGCAAGACTGTAATTGTTTTCTCACTAAACGTTTACTGCAACTAGAGCTTAGCTCCCATGATGTTGTGTTGTTGACATAACAATGTGCGCCATTGCAACACTTAGATAATTGGTGACAATTTTATGCTTTTAATATACCAAGAACCTTGATATGCAGAATCCTTAGCCTCACATAAAGGCCTGGTTTACAAGACTGGCTGTGCTATTAGGTAAAATACGAGAGTCATTGCGATTTTCGTAAGTCTAAAGTGAGAGTAAAAGGGTAGACTGACAGGTGCAGTTGTCTAGTGTGATAATAAAAATAATACCAGCGATAGCAATCTAACTCTAGCGGGCATCACTGGTCGTACAATTGGTCATTAGGTCATTGGTCTAAGCCTGAGTTACTCTACCCTAGCGCTTCCGCGCCTTGGGTAACAAGAACACACTACAAAGAAACAAGCACACATTTTCTTGCATTACCTGTATTGTGTATGTCTTTGATGGCTCAACACTCACATTAGCAGAGAGTGTGGAGGCTCCAGTGATGATCGGCAACCTTTTCTCGTTTGTTGTCTGAACGTATATTCTATATGACTGAATGACGCCGTTTGGGTTTTCTGGTGCA
>NC_085095.1:7911185-7931185 GCF_963422355.1 Corticium candelabrum
ATATCCCAGAAGTGGATAAAGATTGATCAGAAAATGTGAGACCAAACACACTTGGGGTAGACACATGCATCAAACCATTAATTCCATTCAATTCAATGCAACTAATGCCACCATTTGTGAACCAGCATATCAACCTGGGTAAACAACACTAAATGAAGCATGAATGTTGTGTGTGTGTGTGTGTGTGTGTGTGTGTGTGTGTGTGTGTGTGTGTGTGTGTGTGTGTGTGTGTGTGTGTGTGTGTGTTGCAATTGGTTTGTTTGTATATCATCAGTCTCTCCCATTCATTAACATGTACCCTGTCAACGATCCCACAGCTAACATTCGAACTTGACTTCCAACATCTCGAAACAACACGTCACTGCTCTGAACAAAACCCACATCAAACGTTGATGATAAATTTCCGAGTTGAACATAACGTATCTACACAACACGTTATACACACTCTCATTTGAGCAACACAAAAATTGCAAGCCAATGTGATCAACCTCAGAACCCACAGAATAGAAAAGACGCTCAAAATGCCAGTCAATCTCCACGTTTAGTATCGCAATTGATGAGCTGAGAAGAAGTGCCTTCGGAGAGAAACCGGTGATTCTAGAAGAATGTGCACTCGCCTTGATGTAGTTAATCTCATTGTTCTCAATAAAGAAAATGAAGGCAGAAGAAATACCGACATAAACAGCAACATCTAAAGCATAAACTTCAGTTAAAAAGCAGAAATAGATAAACACCTACAGACAGACAGACAGACAGACAGACAGACAGACAGACAGACAAAACAGGCGGAGGGCCAGTTGGTCCCATGACACCATTGCTGCTACTTGGGGAGATTGCCTTCGAGACGTACATGCACACTTCAAGTGAGAACCAAGACATCTTCATTCTAGCTCTGATTGTAGACCCGATCTTGTGGTGTTTGACTCCACTTCAGAGGCTAATGTCGAATTAGATATTGCACTAGCTAACCCTTGGAGCTCAGATACCTTCCCAAGTCAGCTGAGATTGATGCAGCAGCAGACAAGCGGCGAGAAGAGAGAAAGCTCTCCAGATACAAGAAAGAGAGACTTCCTGGTGGTACGTCTGTTTCCCTGATTCCTTTGGTCTTGGAGCACTACGGAAGATGAGGCGAAGAGGCATGGAAGTTCCTTCAAATGTTGGCAGAGCAGTCGTCAGATGAATTTGGTCGACCCAATCCTCCAGAATTCTTAGACTTTTGGAGAAAAAGATTTGCAATCCAACTGCAAAGATGTAATGCCAGAATCATCAGAAGAAAAGCGTCAGCACTCTGTGCAACTGAAGAATTTAAACTGGACTCTAGCAGCACCCAGTTTTTCAGCCATTAGTTGGCTGAAAGCTGGGTAGTAGCATAATGTTTTAGCTGCTATGTGTACACATGCGTGTATTTTCATGTAGCTTGCAAACTTTACTTTTTGCCTTTTGCTGATATGTACTATAGTTTGATGTTTGAAATATATGTATTGACAGACAGACAGACGGACGGATGGACAAACAACAACACACAAATCAACACGCAGCTATCAAGAGCAAATAAACAGCCAGGAAACTAACACCAATGCAACATTCCAACAAACACAAACCACAACACAACAACGTCTCTGCCCCACTACCAGAAAACAACTAAAAACACTCACAACACACAACCATAACAACCCAATCAAGCAAGCTGACCAGAAACATTTCGCTGAGCCGGCAACACAAACTCCCTCTGATACGTCTCATCGAGAGTCAAGAAAACCCCTTTGCTTCTAGACACAGCGAAGACCTGACTCCAAGTATCTGCAACCAACAACACATAAATAACCACATGGTCTACAAGTTCTACACATAAGAATGAAACCATTTGACGATGTCACGCCCGAGAATGTGGCAGCTTGTCCGATGCTTCTTTGAGAACCGGTAATGTAGACTCGCACTGTGAAATGGTATAGAGTGCTTGGCTGTAGATTGTGTATTGTTGCTGTTGTTGAATTCAGGATCATGCTGACTGTCTTGGAGATGTTTCCTGTGTGCCATTGGAGATTGTAGTGAGATGGAGACCAACCACTTTGTCCTGAATATCAAGAATGTGCTGATTAATTAACAGACAGACAAACAAGACAGACAGACAGACAGACAGACAGACAGACAAACAAGACAGACAGACAGACAGACAGACAGACAGACAGACTGACAGTGTGAATGTGGCAAGTTGGCAGATGAATATCATCTTCTTACATGCAAACATGGAGGTGGGCCTGTGTGGCAACACGATGAAATTGTAAATGCATGGAGCACTTGTCTACATGAATTAAAGATCCATCACGAGAAAGAACCTCGACATCGTTACTCTGAAAATGAGAATAGACCAGACATAGTTGTGTATGACTCTGGGTGTAGCTATGACCTTGATGTAGCTATGGCTCATCCTTTCAGCCAAGATGCTTTAAAGCAGGCAGCTTTAGAGGAAGGTTTTGCTGCAGCAAGAAGGGAGGAAAGAAAGATGATCAAATACGAAAAACAACAACTTGCTGGCAATACATCAAGCCTCAATTTCACTCCTCTGGTATTTGAACATTTTGGAACATGGGCATCAGAAGCTACCAACTATCTAAACAAACTAGCCAGAAGATCAAGGGACATTGAAGGCTATACAAATGAAGCTGACTTTAGAGGTTTTTGGAAAAATTCTCAATAATATTACAACGATGCAACGCTAGAGTCATCCTCCACAAGCTGACACGTGTCTTCCCTGGAGAAGAAGACGAGAACATACACAATAGAGACTACCAAAGTAGTTTGCATTAAACTAAAGCTGAACTCAGTAGATTTCTTGTGTTTAGTGTTAGAAATGTAACGTAGAGTTTGTGTTTCAATAAATGAAATTGACAGACAGACAGACAGACAGACACACTCATAGACAGGCAGACAGTGGATATTCTCGCACACAGCCACAACAACTAACAAACGTATGGGCGTACTGTAGCCCTTACCAACACAGCATAAAGCTGTGGCGCCAGAAAACATCTAGACTCAAGAGTCACAGAGCTAGACTACCAGTTACTACTACAAAGAAACAAGAGCAAAACAGTAAATCTAATACGACTTCCTTGCATATGCCGTGCACGTCCTGACACTCCCACGCATAAGACAGACAGACAGACAGACAGACAGACAGACAGACAGACAATGTCTCTACATTATTTCAGTCCATCTGCCTATGCACTGTCAATCCGTCCGTCTCTCCTACATTCATAAACTTTCTTTTGTCCATCAATCCACAGCTAATCAATTCCTCCCCAGATCTCTTTGTACACTTGACAACCACTAGTTCCCTACCTGCCAACTTATTCTCATAAACAGCAGCAGAAAATGACACACGAGCAGTCGTCGTACCAAACAAAACTTGCAGATCTTCAGTACCAGCAGTTAACTCTAGCCAATGCAGTACAACATCAAACAACACACACCAACAACACGACAAAACTCCTTGGCTCACACCTGGCAATGGTTGCCGTAAGTTACCATAAAGAGTAGTAAACTCAACACTTTTTCCACCACTTTCAACCACAATACCAGAGGACTCAGTCTCACCTGTTGCTGTCTTCGTAACATAAAATACAATGTTATTTGAATTGTTCCTAAACTCGTATGCAAGGCCATCAGCCGCAACAAAGTCAACAACACCCGAGCTCTTCAGTTTCACTGCTGTAGTCAGGTTGCCCACTGGAGCCTCTCGAATCACTCCAGACTCAAGAAAATAAAACTTGTTTTTGTCTATAGAGAGAGCAGTGACCATCGAGCTTTGATATAGTGTGACAAGATTATGTCCTGCAAGATCAACACGAAAGATGCCGCCGTTTGGAGTCGCAGCTGACCAATAAACAAAGCCAAGAAGAGGATCAACAATAAGATCAGACGGTTGATAGGCCAGTGAAGAAACAAGTGTGATACGTTGATTAGCATCACTGATTGCAGCAGAGACAATCTGTACATAGTGTTGAGATGTTTAAACACAGTTTGTTGTATTTGTACACTAAAATGTAGTTAGTGTGGTTAGAAATGATGCGTAGTCCATAGTGTGTAAGTTGAACTATAAATAGTCATTAATTAATTGCAGCTGCTTAGAGATACGGACAGACAAACAACACACAGAAAGACAGAAAAACAGAAAAACAGACAGACAGACAGATGAACAGACAGACAGACAGATGGACAGACAGACATACATACAGACAGACAGACAGAAAGACAGACAGACAGACAGACTGACAGAGACAGACACTGACATACAGACAGACAGACAGAGACAGACACTGACATACAGACAGACAGACAGAGACAGACACTGACATACAGACAGACAGACAGAGACAGACACTGACATGCAGACAGACAGACAGAGACAGACACTGACATACATACATACATACAGACAGACAGACACTGACATACAGACAGAAAGACATACAGACAGAAAGACAAACAGACAGAGACAGACACTGACAGACATAGCGAGACTAGGACATCAAAATGTAGTTTGCGCAGTGTAATTTTGTATGCTTCAAGACCGTAATGGTCTTGTTGTGTTAGGTTGCTCATGATGTAAACATTTGATTTAAATGAAAAATATACGTATTAAGACAGACAGACAGACAGACAGACAGACAGACAGACAGACCACAAACCAACAGACCAACAGACAGACAGACAGACAGACAGCGCTACAACGTTGTAATGCTAGGACTATTGCAAGGAAACTATCACGCCTTTTATCTATGAGCTCCAGTAATGAAAAGAACTATCATACTCAGTTTTGCGTACATTAGTTTGTGATGTGTATTGACCCTATTGGGTCTCTTGAACATTCTAAATAGTTTTAGTTGTAATAGCATTCATTTATGAAAATATATGAAGATGGACAGACAGACAGACAGACAGACAGACAGATAGAGACAGATGAACAGACAGACAGACAGAGACAGATGAACAGACAGACAGACAAAAAAAACAGAGACAGACAGACGAACAGACAGAAAGACAAAATATATTTATTGAGACAGACAGACAGACAGACAGACAGACAGACAGACTACCACAACCATGTACACCTCACAAATGCATACTACCAAACACAAGTAGCTACACCCAAATCATCATGTAACACTAACCATAAATAGTGCACTTGAATTAGACCCCTGTGTCCACAGCAGCTTTCCATTAATCCAGTCAACAGCCAACTTCCCAAGAGTGGGTAAGTTCGACACAACAACGCAAACAGGCCTTCCTCCGTGAAATCGCGGCACCAAATGTGTAGAAAACTGATATATTCGTCCATGCTGAACACCAACGTAGATATGTGAGTTATAGACATCAACATCAAATCCCACAATCGTTTGACCACCCGATATGACACCTGGACTTCCGAGGTACCCAAGACTGACTGATGATGCAACAGTGAAGAAATAATTGACAACAGGATTGCTGATGAACAGTACGTAGTAAGGATACGCTGTAATACAAGAGTGTGATATCAACAGGTTGAAGATTGAAGTGAAAATGAGTGAAAGAACACATCAAAGCTGAGACGACGAAAAACAAGATTGTAGATAAAAAATACAAAGACAGGGATACAGGAAACAGTTGCACACAAGCAAACAACAAAAACAAACAACCACAACCAACAACAAAACAAACAACAAAATCAACAAACAACAAAACAAACAACAAAACAAACAACAAAATCAACAAACAACAAAATCAACAAACAACAACACAAACAAAGACAAAAAATGTCTGATTATGAGAGGTGCAACATCCAAAGTCCCATCAGGACCTCCCAGCTGATAATAAAGTCAGTCAGTGGCTGCTACCATCCCGTCAAACACCAGGTACTGTACTGTTCTCTTTTATCCTCCTGAATTGAGAGAGGCAATTGCTTGTAAGTTCCTTGCTAAAGAAAATATATATGTCTGGCTCAACCCAGACTTGAACTTGTGACCCAAAGGCCCAGACACAGACAGACAGACAGAGAAAGAAAGAGAAAGGGACAAACAGACAGATAGACAGACACAGACAACGTCATCCCATTAGTTCTTGAGCACTTTGGTACATGGGAAGAGCAAGGAAGGAAGTTCTTGAAAAGCTATCCAACCAATCATCAGACGAAACCGGAGACCAAATGCTCCAGGATTTTTAAACTATTGGAGAAAACCCTTTTCCATCCAGCTACAAAGGTACAAGTAATCTTAACGAAACTGTCCAGACTATGTGGTGGACCTGAGAAGCCCATGACTCTCAGCACTTAGGTCTTCCCGCATTAGCTTTCTCGCACTAGTGATTTATAGACATTTCATTTTAGTTGTGGCCTTTTAATTATATTGCAGAGATGTGCATTAGTTAGATCTAAGAAATATATGATAATGACAGACAGACAGAGACAGACAGAAAAATACTGAACTGTGGTCCAATTCCAAACGACAGGTGGTTTCAAGCGACACTACCGATTAAAAATGGAGGTTTTGGGATGACATCCATTACAGAGATATGTCAAATAGCCTTTATATCTAGCTGGGCTAATGCACTGTCGACATTACCGATTCGATTCCCAGCTATGGAGAATCAAATTAATGAAATCATTTTTGGAGATGGTGCAGATGGTTCTATTAGATCCGAGTTACTTCGAGCAATTCCTCCTGGCAAGTTTTTTACTGACTTGCTAGAGGACACTAAGAGACTACAACAAAAATTAACTCGTCAACACATGTCTTTTGCTACTGCCCACATGGTAGAAAACACTGCTTCGCCCAGAGATGCGGCTCGCCTTCGCTCTCTAGGTGGAAAAGGTGCTGGCTCCTGGCTTAACACAATTCCAGAATCAGCAAAATTCGCACTCTCACCTTACGAATTCCGTTTGGCGTGTTTGCTGAGATTGGGTCTATCTTTGCCGGCTGTCAGATGGATTGAGCAGTGTGATTGTGGAACTGCATTAGACGAAATGGGATACCACTTGCTGACTTGTAAGAAGGGTGGTGGCCTGTTTGGTCACACGATTCGATAGTAAGTGAATGGGATGACTGTTTGCGGCAGCTGCAGATTCACCACAAAAAGGAACCGAGGGACAGATACAATGATAGCAACAACAGACCGGACATCGCTGTCTTTGATGTTGGCTCTGGTGCCAATGTGGAACTAGATGTAGCCCTTTCACATCCATGGGCATCGGACATTGTGAGTCAGGCTGCTGAGAAAGACGGGGCAGCAGCAGCAAGAAGAGAGGACAGGAAGACAAAAAAATACAGTGAGCTAAAGCTCGCTGGAATGTCTTCAATGAGATTTGTTCCCCTCGTCATGGAACACTTTGGTCGCTGGGGTGAAGAAGCCACAAAGTATCTACAGGAACTATCTCGCCGATCATGTGATGATGCTGGCAACAATAACTGCAATGAGTTTATGTGCTTTTGGCGAAAGCGGTTTTCAATAACACTACAGCGGTGCAATGCAAAGACAATAGCAAAAAAAATTTCTATTCTTACCTTTAATAGTTGTAACACTGTAGATGACTTTGTCACACAATTTTACATACATTAGGTATAGATAGCAGTATAGTTGTAGTGGCCGCATAGAGCCTGCTTAAACTCACCTTCTCTTCATTAGCCTGTAGTAGTGTTCATGTTTGAAATATATGAGGATTGACAGACAGACAGACAGACAGACAGAGACAGACAGACAGACAGACAGGCAGACAGACAGACAGACAGACAGACAAACAGACAAAGCACAAAAGCACACCTATATTATCATTCCCAATATCCACGCATTATCTACTTATAACTCAATAATCCACAACTGCAATAATGTAATTACATTCAGCATCTACTTAACACAACAGTCGATTCCTACCTGGCAACATTCCTCCAGTTCTCACAAAGACGGGATCCGAGGAATTGCCTGATTTCCGATCCCCATGCATTGCAGCCACTGTTACTTCATAACATGTGTTCTGCAGCAGAGTCCTCACATGGATGGAGGTTATGTCTGGTGAAGAAGTTTCCTCTATTTCAAGAATATGATATTCGTCTGAATGACTTAAACACACGGACGCAATGACTCTGTATCCAACTATTTCTCGAACGATTTGTGATGGCGACAATGGTAGCCATGAGACATCCATTGATGTGTTATGTGTCGACACAGAGACGTTGGTTGGTGCAGCCAATGGCACTGCAAAATAAAATACATAACGTCCAACTACAAACACACACACACACACATACACACACACACACACACACACACACACACACACACACACACACACGGCAAAAAATGGCAAATGAATAAGGAGCTGCCATGTTAAACAGTAATGCCCTCAGCCATCTTGCCCCCAGCCAGATGGCTGGGTTCCTGTGCACTAAGCAGGAGCTATGGGCTGTGCTAAGAACTCTCCTGGAGCCTGGCCAGGTGCTCGCAGGAACATCGACTGTGCCGCCAACTGCGGTGAGGGCACCCAAAGTCCCACCCAGACCCCAGTGGCTGTTGACACATACACACACAACCAAATTACTTCACCAAAAAACAAATTCGCGATATTTAAACTAGATAATTCTTATATACAAAGATACATCATTAGTGACAACAATGGATAATGCATGTGTGTTAAACATTCTACAAAATATTCAAACACAAAGTACGAAAATATCCAACAAGTCGTGTGACCATTCGCTTCACAAAGCAAGCAATTTGCCTCATGCATTGACAACATACACTTCCAACAACAATGTAATAAACAAACACAACATTCTCACTGCTTAGCCACTAAATATGTCAGCAACTACCTGTATGGAATATTTGGTTATTGCCAAGACTGAAGACTTACTTGCATGTAAAAAAATTGCATAATTTTGCATTGCATTGCATAATTGAAATACACACTGTTAACTTTTGCCGTTGGGTACATATTAATTCTGTTTGAGCAGTGGGGTGGATTTCCTTAAAATCACACAATCATATTTCCATACAATCGACTTATATCATGGTATCTGTTTGGCTAGATTCAAACCAGCAGCCTTTCACACAAGCACAAAAGCCAATGAATTAGTTAAGGCTGGTTTACAATATGGTGCTGAGGACGCTAGCGATGCTCGTGAAGACGCTAATGAGAACGGCGGCAAAGATGCTGAGTAGCTGTCAAAATGCTGACGCTGACGCTATACCATTTACAATCCCATTTGATGAGCGTCAGCGACGAGCCATTACACATACCATGAATACAAAATTCTGTGATTTGGTTTCCTTTTCTTTTCTTACAAACTTGTTGCAAAGATGCTATCACATTTTTTTGGCAATCTGCTGCTAGGAGCCCGGTTTCTTTCGATACCATTTTCCAAGCGTTTCCTTGCGCTTCACATCTGTGTGCTCTTGTGACTTGATCTGCCACAAGCAGCTGTACCTATACGTACACTCGATAAGCTTCTCTTCCGTAGATTACTTCCGGTTCTTTTACTCTCAGATTTGATATCTGATTTGTCGATAAATAGCGCGTGCATACGGTAAATGCTGGAGCACTTCCGGTTCGGACGCTGGAGTTGAACTTGATTCAACTTGAGAGTGCAACGCTGACGAAGCTGACAATGCTCATGACGTGACATTCGAATGCTTACAATGTGACGCCCACCTGAGCGTCCTCACCAGCGTTCTTGCTAGCGTCCTCACAAGCATCGCAAGCGTCATCAGTGTCATATCATAAACCAGTCTTTAAACAGTCTAACCTCGCGTGTGCTAAAGACCATAGCCATATGCTAATTTAACACACTAAACAAGACCATATACATAAATCGAAGAGAAAACACAAGAGAATGTAATAAACACAGTGTGTGTTTACATCCAAGTGTCTGCGTGTCAACAATTTCAATGGTTTGATGCATAACAATTCTGTACTTGATGACTGACTTACACAAATTTTCCCTTGTTTTCACTTGAAGTGCACTGCTGGTCAAATGTGTTCCGTTCAAATAAATCCAAACAAGAGAGACCTAATAATATGAAACAAACATAAACTAATTTTAACATGTTAATTAATTAATTACACATAAGATTCGTTAATTAATCACGGAACAAGACTGTCTTCAATGCTATTGACATAATCTTGACGTCATTGCTTGCCAGGAAGAGTTCGGTCAATAGAAAGTTGCTTTAGTCTGTTGTGCCATCTGCAGTAATGAAGTCCAGCTTTTAACTTTTAATTCACCGTGGAGTCAGTCTGACTAAATTGTTGACTCGTCTGTACACACACTTGCCCCCAGTCTTCTATTCTGTCCATCTACCTATGCATCATTCAATTTTACTGTCCTGTGACATACCTGTCTGTCTGTTTGTCTGTCTGTCCAATACATATATTTGAAACATGAATCTAGCAACATACAATATGTAACTACGAGTCAAATTATACAGAATCACCTAGAGACTACAGATATCAACTACTGAACCACCTGAGAACTAAAAATTACATTTTCTAACTACTAAAGAACCCAAAGAGGATCCAGTTATTACAACACTAATTATTGGAGATGAAAGCAGCTTGTTTTTGCGTGAACTCTGCAACCCAAGGATGACATCTTGCATTGGATTACTCTAGCATTGCATCGCTGTAATTGAATGCTGAACCTTTTCCGCCAGTGATCCATAAATTGTGCCAAGTTGCGCCGACCATTTTTATCAAAAGATTGAGATCCGAGAGAACGTAGGTATTGGTCTCCTTCATCACCCTATCTACCAAAGTGTTCAATGACTTAAGGCTTAAAGATTATTTGGTTGCCAGTTGGTAGCCTTTCATCTGTCTGTCTATCTGTTCTGTCTGTCTGCCTGTCTGTCTGTCTATCTATCTGTTCTGTCTGTCTGCTGTCTATTTGTCTGTCTATCTGTTCTGTCTGCCTGCCTGTCTGTCTGTCTATAGATAGACATCTATCTGTTCTGTCTGTCTGTCCTGTCTGTCTATCTATCTGTTCTGTCTGTCTGTCTATCTGTCCGTCTCAATAATATATGTTGTCATAAATTGAAGTATACATGGGAATAAGCTAACGGAAAAATCTAGTGACCCAGAGGAGTCGTACACTACAAACTAATGTCTTTCAAATGATGTTAGTCTTTCTATTTTACGTCTAATTACGCTAGCATTGCAATGCTGTAGTGTAATAGAGAAACAGCGTATGACTGTCCAATACATATATTTAAAACATGAATCTAGCAACATACAATATGTAACTATGAGTCCAACTACACAGAATCTCCTAGAGATTAACTACTAAACTTTACAACTAAAACTACTCTTATAACTACCAAAGAACTCAAAGACGGTTTCAGTTACTACAACATTAATTAACCCGAGGCGGAGTCACAGCAGAATCCTATGACATGGTAATAAAAAAGTTTTATTATTGATTTGGTCACGTGTTGTACACGGTTGCCTAGCTGGTCGCCATACATCACATGACCGGCCTGCACTACTATACCTAATTTTTTAGTGTTTCACAAGTTGGTAACAAGCATTTCACTTAGTATTCTTTGTAAACGCGTGTTCAACTATTATTTTAGGCTAATCAGACAACTGCTGGTTTGGGAGGTAGCACTACTCACAAGCCAGAGTTATGCTTACCATCAGTTACGTATTTATCAACCCACCTGCACTACACCTCAAAATAAATTCCCAGTATGTCCAACTGAATGTTTCTAAATTCTCTATAAAAATTCCTAACTTCTCTACATTATTTCTACGTTTGTGTTTACATTTCCTGGTATAAGATAATTTGTTTAGTTTTATATTAAACGTAATTAAAGTTAGACAATTAAAATTTCAAAACGTTCGTCAATCAGAGAGCACGTTGACAAGTCAATCGTCTGTAATTATAACAAGCAGCTTCGCTCAACTAATGTGTGTACACAAACACGCACGGCATGCACACTCTGCAGTGATATCTCTCACATTGTAAGTATGAAACGGCAGCAGCTTTTGCAAAATGACGTAATAATAAGGGTCATTATCACTGACTTCTGTCAACTTGTCGATGACTCTTGTCTGCACAATCGACAACAAGTTAGAAAAACGCACACGAGTGGCACAAACAGCGCGTTTACGTCGCCTCCCAGTTCGTTGTAATGCGCTTGAACTGTGACATTCGTATCACAGCATTCGCTCGCATTCTGACTACAAGCGCACTTGAACTGGATTAGAATCACCGTCGGACTGACGTTAAGAGGGTCTATTGTCGGTTGAGGTGTGTTAGCGCACAAACAAGCGTCGCCCTGAGAAGAAAAGGAATGATAAATGGTCGAACATGGCAACGTTGTGACGACATCATGTCTTACTTGAGAGAAAACAAAGCGCACGAAAACGCTCATTGCGATAAGAGAGGAGTATACTAAACGACGGATCATCGTGGTGCTCCCTCGTGATGTATAAAAATGAATGCCTCTGTGATGATCAACTCGATTTGTTGAACTCAGAATGGCAATTTGTTCACCCGGATGTGCATGTGCGTGGGGAGTGGGCGGGAGGAACTGGCCAAATGAATGACGCTCTAGCAGCAGAAGTAACAGTCGGATCACACCACTTGTTAAGAAATAAAACGACAGCAACTATCGTATATTCAGCCGCCAGCGGCTGCTAATATAGCGTGACACTGTGAGCAAGACGCAGCACACAAGCAGCATGCCCAAAGCTCAATAAAAATATAAAAATATGATGAAAAATAATGCTCCATGAAAACAACAATAGAAAAGTCATGGTCATAGACGCTTCAGTTCACGCGTTCATCCAGGTCAGACACCTTGCCTTCAATGCTGTCATCACTGTCAGTACAGACACTTGACTTCCTGAGTCCATGTCTGGTGGTTGAACCCACTAGAACGTAAACCACAGCACATTCATATACACAAACCAGACTCATGCAAGTTAAATAATAATAATAAGTAATAAATAACCCACTAACTAACCAATCAAGTGAGGTATGTAATAATAGCGTTAGTATGGCATTAGCATGGGTGGGCAGCATTCTAAGAGATGAAGCCAGCTGAGTAGTGTCAACGTTTGTTTTAATTCTTGGAAGGTAAGGTGTGGTTGTTGACAAAGATAGAAGCATTAGTTACACCAAAACAGAGGGCCAACAGGCGGATAAACAAATAGATGTTACTTTTCACACTAAAAGAACACTCAACCATTACACCCATCAGACTGTAGCAGACAACAAACATGCAGTGACTGCCAAAGCAATCAAGATATGCTCCTTTCTACACACATGACCATCCACTCAAATCCACAAGTCGTCATATACCATTTGTCACCACACTTTGAGCTAAAAATCAAGTGTTTGAAAGGTTTGGAGTGTTAACAATCAGACACCCATTATACAGAGTTCTAGCTAAAACTGTTTATGTTTTTACAGTCAAATAGTTGGAAAGGAGTTTTAATGGAATCGAATGGGCTTTCCATGGTCATGTTTTATATGCTCAGTGTCGACAGGGAAAACACACAATGCATGCTGGGGGATCATGAATGCTGTGGGATTTACCTAATTCTTGTAAAATCAGAGTTACTTTGAGACATCATCTGAATCATAAACAAGAATGTCTTCTGTATATTCTTCAGCAACTGTGCTTAATTAACTAAGAGCAGGAAATCTCAAAGGAGCACAGCCAAAAACATTAGTGTGGTCTGTTGGACTGCAACCCTAGCTAGAACTCTGCCATAAATAGAATCTGAAACAACTAGTAAGTAAGCAAACTGATGTGCTGTCACACGTCTATCTGGTTACTAGAAAGACTAAACATGTTGTTATGCAGAAATCAAGCAGACAAACCAACCAACCTTAGATATTTGACAATCAAGAGTAACAGATTAGTCAGCATAACACCTCACAACACATTGATTATTATACTTTATTAATTTGTATGTTACAACATCTGCCCTTGTTCTATGTGTACGTATTGTCACAAACTCAAGCTTCTAGCTAGGGTTGCAGCCCAACGGTCACAGGCCACAATATTGGTTGGCCACGCTCCTTTGGCGTTTGTAGAGATTTCGAGTCTAAAGCACAGTTACTGAAGATATACACAAAACATTCTTGTTTACTATTTAGATAACCTCAATCTCAAAATAACTAATTTCACAAAAATCAAGTAAACCCTACAGTAGTCATGCATTTTTGTGTGTTTTCCTTGATAGCACTGAGCGTACAAGCATGATACCATCAAAGATCTAAACACTTCCCAACTGTCAATTTGACAACATAAACAATTCTAGCTAGAACCCTGCACACTAAACACAACATACTTGTATTGCAGCAAGGTCAAGGAACCGATTAGTAGATACTAGGAATGAAATATTTTAAGCAGTCTGGTAGCAATCTGTGATATTTCGGTTAACATCTAACACCAAACAATCGAGCTCTACAGTTAACACATAAACCGAGCTATATGTATTGTAGCTTCTCTGTCTGTGTTTGTGCGGTGTCTTTGTGTGTACATTGTTTTTCTCTTTCACCCGAATTCGGTACGGTACTAGGTTCCATTATTATAAATTCTTTAGTGTCTATAGCAACGGTGTCGGTTGAAAATCTAACTGAAAATAGCCTTGACCTTCCTAACAAACCTTGATATAATGTGTGAGCCATGCACACCATAATATATTGTCACGAATCAATCTTTCCATGATTTAGTAATGACTAGACATACTGTCTTTCTGTGTATGGTTGGTAACAAATGTGTGCATAGACAGACAGACAGACAGACAGACAGACAGACAGACAGACAGACAGACAGACAGACACGAAAAACAAACTAGAACTGAAAGGAAACCAAAATGAATGTCTTAACTAAACAACAAGATATCTATATGTCAAATATTCACACTTAAGATGTGACTGCAAGATTAAGAACAAAAGGACATAGTTGCATTGTATAAATCAAACATACAAAACAATGTTGTACGTTGTTATGTACCTGAGTTCTTCTGCTTCCAGACAGCATGAAGATAATCTAGACGAGCCTGGAACATTCCCTTGAGGCCTTCAAACATGTCCTCATCCATTCTGCTTTGCAAAGCGAGAGACACATCCGTCGATTCTGCACCACGTAGGTAAACAGATTGAGAATCCAAATTCGTCTGATATGTTCCATTCGTATTCTAGAAAAGCAGGTTAACGTGAATCAAACAACTGATTTACATGAAAGTGACAAATTTACCTTTCGTTTGAATAAATCTTGCAGGTTCTCCCAAGCATCTCTGGCTCTGTCCTTCATGTTGATGTGATACATGCTGTCATTGGATGTTGATCTATGTAGTAGAGTAGGTTCTAAACTGCAAATAGGAATTGTGATGTGTGCAATACGAGTTACTCACTGCGTCAGTCTTGCTGAAACCATGACATGTAGAGAAGCTTTCTCTCTCACATCCAACTCTTGTACAAGAGCTCTCAGTAGCTACACACAACACATGATAACATGGATAAGTGTATACACGCACAAATAACAAACACACAATAAACAAACACTCAAATTTGAATCATTAAACACACCACAAACACACACACACACACACACACACACACACACACACACACAATTGCAAACACAAACTATCTGATATACAGCAATAAATAATCGCTATCTACTGTCATAGCTATTGCCTTACTTCCTTTCTTTCCTTTGATTCAGGTGGATGATGTGTAAATGACTAGAGAGAAAAACACGCATCGATGTTATCCTTATCTGACTACTGCCTGCACCACCCAGTCCATTGTCTGTCTGTCTATTTGTCCTGTCAAATACATATATTGCCTGTCTGTCTGTCTGTCTGTCTATCTGTCTGTCTGTACATCTATCTAAACGACAACACAAAGCCTTCATTCCTTCGTGACAAATATCCTTCAAATTCAAATAGCAGCAGAATATCTCCAATCCACACCCTACTAATCTACCAAACTTTACCTTCACAAATCTGTCCTTTACCACATCAAACTCTTCTTGTGAAATCTACAACAAAACAACCATATAAATTCAATAAATACATAATTGGTTTGATAACCATTCAAACGTCCAACCTGCTGACACGTAGTTGATACATCCTTGTGTGTTGTCAGTTTGCTTGACGATAGAACACCATCAATGAAGTCAGCAGACTTTGTTGATGGAGTCGTAGGTGGAGTGAGTTGACCAGAAGCCACTTCACCACACGGCAATAACAACCCAGCTGAATCACTACCATTGCTGTAGCTGTTGTTGTCCGCACGTTGCTGCAGGTTGCTTTGTTTCGGTTGTCCAAACTGTAGAGACTTCTCCAGCTCATCTTGAGTAACTACAATTTCTGGAACACTCGAGCATGTATTGCAGTTGTGTGTGGCTGACTGTAACACATTGACACACGAGAAACAGTCTCTGTCAGGACTACCAACTCTGGCTTTGTTTGGTTGATATTTTTCGGCTTCCAATAGAGCAGCCATCATCGCTGCCGATCTCCATCCCGTTCGAATGCGTTCGCTACGGCGAGTTCCTTCTTCTGTCTTGGTGGTAGTGCAGTTAATGGTTGACGTCTCTGCCTTTCGTTTTTTAGGTGCAGGAGAATATGAAGTGACGTATGCCTGGCTGACCAAATTGTTGACAGATTCTGTATTGCAATGTTGCTGAAAAACATGCTCAGGAATTCCAGGAACATCCTTCAAAATACTGACACAAATGTGAGAGAAACATATGACAACATACAGCTCATTAGAGAAACAACTATGCCAACGACTAAACAAGTAGGCATGCACTTAGGCACATACAAAGACATTTCGTGATGTTGTTGCATACCTGATGTCACAAGTTGCTGTTAATGGTTCCTTGTACCTCAGTCGTGCATTTCTGAACCAGTTTCTGACTTCTTGAAAAGTCAATCCAGTAATCTCACCAAGTTTCATTATGCCCTCCCTTCAAATCATAAAAGAAAAATATGGCCAACGTGTGTTAACACCCTTACACAACAAAAAGACACACAAAAACAAACACAAACAAATAGATGAACACACAGACAGACAAAACAAACACATAAACAATGAACAGACACACAGACAAAGACAGACAGACAAACAAACAGAAAGACAGACAGGCAACAAACAAATACATTTAGTTCATGAAAGAATAGGGAGTCGGGCATACATAAACAAACATGACAAACATCAGTGCTACTCTACAGCAAGTAACATACCTTGATGGCATCTTATTGAGACTAAAATACGTCCGAAGAATAGCCAACTGATTATCTGTTTTCTTGAATTTCATCTGACCCGATCGTCGTCCTCCTCCCTTCGATTTCTTTCTCAGCAAACTGTCACCATACAATTTGGAATACAAACCGGTTGTTTCCAAGCGCTTTCTCTTCATTTCTGAAGACTTCTTGCTCTTTCGAGATGCAGAACGAGACACACTACAAGATGGCTTGCTGGACAGTGTGGAATACAACTGACACGGATAGTCACATGTTAAAATGGTTGAGAGTGGGGGCAACGCTTGCTCGACATGTGGGGTTGATGGCAAACTTTCCGGACTGGGAAGGCTGTTGGCAAATGTCAACGGTGGAAAGTGGAACGACGGCGTGTCGTACTTTGACAAACTAGGCAAGATGGATGAACAACCAACGGATGCACTACTGATTGGACCTTGAACTGCAGGTGTCATGATCGCTGGAGCTGTTGGATGTTCGAATGCCGTCGGCATTAGCAGCTTCGCAAAGTAGTCTGCACTGAGTTGCATCATCTCCTGCGGCTCTGACTTGATCACGGAATCTACTGGATGCAGCAGCTGGTGCAGACTGGACGCTTCCAGCTGTAGCTCATTGCTAGTTGTGACAGTCGACATGAGACTAGAGTCCAGTTCTTCTCCTCTATTCAACAGCGAGAAACTGTTACTTTCTGTTGGCACAAACGTGTCTTGCTGACACATAATGATTGGAGTAGGAGATGGGGCGTCAACCAATCCAAACATTGGTATTGTGCCTTGACGACCTGACAAAGGTGCATTCATTTCACTGATATCAAATGACGCCAGCTCCGGTGAATCGTCAACAGCAGAGAGCAGCTCGTCGTCGATATCTAGTTGAGACGGTTTGCTATAGAAACAGCCGTCATTATTGGTCCACTGACCAATCAGAGACGACTGTGAGATGCCAGACTCGACATTCGACGAAGGAAGAACACACAGATCCATTGATCACTTACCAAGCAGTTAATATCAATACAATCTAGCAACAAACCATGCCCTTAGGATAATGAATAATAAATTGTAATGTACAACATAATTCAAATGCGCAAACATGTGGAAGGTTGTTAAACACGAATCCAGCTACACAACAGATCACAAAACAGACAAATTTCAAGTTTTCTACGCATCCAAAGCTTTGCAATCGAGTGTTTTCTTCGATTTCCAATTTACATTATAAGACTAAACAATTTGATTAGTTTGATAATCAGATTTCCCTTGACAAGCAACAAAACATTCTCGACAAACTCTCATTCTCAAAATTGACATCATGAAATTGTCATCTGCTACAGACTGAGAGTGAATCAAACAGTCAGTAGTCAGTCATAACTGCCACTACCATACAGCTGCATTCTTCACTTCAAATGAAGTTGAATTGCACAAAAAAACGTAATCAATTAATCCACCTTGTTTCCAATAAGATGCACATTCCATCTGGCCTCCCCCCCAGACGAAGTGTGGATTGCAGCCCCATACGCGCTGCCATCACCACTACAGAGGCCTAAAATCGAAATGTCAAGTACAGAGGCTAGAACAGCACCAAAGCCCAATCCATATCACAGTTCCTAGCTAATATCGTTAGTATGACACATGATAAAAAATTTGATTACACACTTACTCCCGCCCAGAAGGGTGGTACCCAACCAGACCAAGTGGTGATGGTAGCGCATCTGGGACTGCAATCCACACTTCATCTGGGGCGAGCTACATTCCATCCCCCTCCCCCACTTCCTCAATCACATCTCCACATCAATCATCAACCGATTCAGACAAAACACGGCCTGTTCTTTGCAACTCACATTCCCTCGTATAATCACAATAAAAACTCAATTTCCATCTCTGTTGGAAGTGGCAAGTGAGGAAGGCGGGGCTACAACAACATGTCCCACCCATTTGGCTTCGATGTTTGGACGTCATGGGATCTCATTATTCGAGACGCATCCCACACCACAGAGCGGCTCTATCCGGATGGCCCCAACACCTCCAAACCCGATGCTAACGCATTGCTATCTCATACAAGAGTGAATGCAATGCGACTCTGTAAGTGCATCATCACAGCAAGTGCAAGTAACCTGCAATGCAATTTGCGTGACCGTCAGCAAAAACTTCCATGTCAACTAATCCAACCGATCAAAGAAAATGCAGTGCACGTAAATACGACGGGAATATGCTGTGCTAGTATGAGCGGCATCGGTCGTCGGACCGCCGCTCACATTGTAGCAACTAGGCAACAATCAATGCGAGGGGCGGCACGACAACCGCCAATGCGGCGAGAAAACCCGCCCAAACGCTCAAACCAGACGCCTAAAATCTCCATCAAACGTCGCATAACACTCTAAACTACATCCTCGACTACGATATTAGTACATAAGTACGCAGTTTCAGTGAGAAATTCGCGATAAAACGTTTGTCTCTTTCACTCACCACCATGCGCCCGCGCCGGGATCCTCCTGCACTATGCAAAGAAGATGAGTGTAATGATATACACCAATGACCACCTGGATGCTTCTCAGACGCAGCAAACGTGTCGCGCTTTCTGCACCAGGCAGATCAGGCACCGCCTACGCAACAATGACTGTAAAAACAAAAAAAGATAAGTAACGTGCGCTAAGTATTTAATAAAAAAATTAATAATATGTGTCAAACTAAAGACGTTGTAAAGTACGTTAGCCTGACTAGTATAATTTATGTTTCAAATTTTTATAAAATATAAA
>NC_085095.1:7936185-7946185 GCF_963422355.1 Corticium candelabrum
CAGCCTACAGTATAGGAAATCTAATCCTGTCTACGGGCTACTCTGCTCTGCTCCACTCTACTGATATCGTTCCTTGTCAAATTTCTTCGCTTCCTCCTGAATCCTTTTCAGCAGTTCTTCCGTCTTCCCTATGAGCACTTGCACAGAATCAGGGCCCTTCACTAGCTGCGTCCTATTGCTCGCATACGTTTTCGGAGCCGCAAGTTTCTGCATCATATGCAACCCGGCCTCCTTCGCTAACGTCCCCAACTCATCAAGCATTCTCCTCGCCTCCTCACTACACGATCTCAACTCCTCACACACACGCGGTGCTGTCTCCAGCAGCTGCTTTGAAGCATCGATAATCAACCGGAAGTGCTTAGTCGCCCGGCGTACATCCTCCCTCAGACTCTCAAAATCCTCAATACTCAACAACGTAAACTGCCCTTCGTAGACCACGTGCAGCTCGGTGCTGCCCAGTTTCTTCTGAATATTGCGAAAACACTCGAGGAACGTGGCGGAATGAGGCAACTGCAGCGTGTCACGGAACTGCTGGTTCGACTCTTCGACTCTCGCGTAATGCTCGACAATCACATTAAACGGCGTCGCCGCTCGCTCGAACATGGCGTCGACTTTCTGTATACGCAGCGACTCCATCCGCATCGGTTGTAGATATCTCGGACGCGCGCTGGGCGGGCTGTGTGAGCCAGTGACTTCAGAGTCGCTCACTGACGTGGTCAGTGTCGCCGCGTTCGGGTGTTTTCCTTCTCGTATGAGAGGCCGTTCTTCCTGTTAAGAGAACGCGTGCGTTTATTGTTGAGTGTGTCGACGTCTCTGTGAGTATGAGAGCGAATGGAGTGAAGAAGTGTGTGGGAGTCTCGTGATCGGAAGTGCGGTGTGTGTGTCATCACAGACAGTCTGACTCACCTCGCCGTTGCCATTGCTCATGCACGGACAACAGCTACCCATTGCTCCTCGACGGGACGGAATGCGAATGCAGAGCGAACGTCGGAAACTTTCGCTACCTAATTTAGAAAACACGAGCTCGCTCACGTGACATTATGTCATTAAAATATTGCGCATGCGTAGTGTAATCCACATGTACAATGAAATAAATCATTAGAGCGTTTGTATGTACATACCGTACTTCTCATTAAAGTACAGTCTTTATACTTTATTCGCGAAACCTGTAAATGCGGTAAACATAATTGAGTGAATAACGTTTATTGAGTTAGCGCGCACGTGCTTATTATGTTCTGCGCAAGCGTGAATAGTATGTGCTAGTAGGTGGGCGTGGTTATGGAGTCATTGAGTGTGTCATCGTTAAGTGTTCTTAAAGTGATGGTTGTTGGTGACATTAGCGTGGGGAAAACGAGTTTGTTGCGAAGATTCCATGAGCACACGTTTGATGAAACGCAATCTGGGTTTTCTGTTGGAGTTGACTTCGTCATTCATAATATTAGGATTGACGGGAAAGTCTTAAAGGTAAATGAAAAAGACAGAAAGACAGACAGACAGACAGACAGACAGACAGACAGACAGACAGGCAGGCAGGCAGACAGACAGACGAACACACACACACACACACACACACACACACACACACACACACACACACACACACACACACACACACACACACACACACACATACACACACACCATACTCGACATACAGCAAAGATGGTAACATAACTTGTGATGATAGCTACACCTGTGGGACACTGCCGGTGAAGAGAGGCATCGTTCATTAACTGAAATCTACTATCGTGGAACACTGGGTGCAATGCTTGTCTTCGATGTCTCACAAAGGCAATCCATCGAAAACATCAAAACCTACTGGCTACCAGAGCTGCTTCGTAGAACAGAGTGAGATTGAAGTTGTGTGTGTGTGTGTGTGTGTGTGTGTGTGTGTGTGTGTGTGTGTGTGTGTGTGTGTGTGTGTGTGTGTGTGTGTGTGTGTGTGTGTGTGTGTGTCACTGTGTGTGCATGTGTCACTGTGTGTGCATGTGTCACTGTGTGTGTGTGTGTGTGTGTGTGTGTGTGTGTGTGCACGCGCGCACACACGTGCATGTATGTTGTCTGTTGCAGATCTGATGTAGCGAAAGTATTGGTAGGAAATAAGAGTGACTTGGAGGCTGAAGTTAGCTGTGAAGAAGCTCGGGTGAGTGAAGCATTGATTAAGATAGTGTAATGTAGCAATGCATAAATGCATGTGCAGTACATATTACAACATCAAAATTTGTTGTTACTAGAACACAGAAAAATGTACATTTGGCATATTGGTGTGTCGCTATATTAGTGAAGACAAACAGACAAACAGAAAGACAGATGGACAGATAAACAGACAGACAGACAGACAGACAGACAGACAGACAGACAGACAGACAGACACACAGACAGACAGACAGACACACAGACAGACAGACACACAGAGACAGACATACAGAGACAGACAGAGAGACAGGTGGGCAGACAAACAGGTTAGACATACAATAAAGACAGACTGACAGGCAGACAGAGATAGACAGACACAGAGAGAGAGAGACAGACAGACAGACAGACAGACAAAATAATCATTTGTCAGGTTGAATAATTGAGACTTCGATTTTAACCTCATCTGCTTCCCTTAGGACGTAGCTGCTTCATACGGCATGTCATACATCGAAACGAGTGCTAAACTTGACAGCAACGTCAATGAGGCCTTCACCACACTCACGCAAATGATCACAGAACGTTTCAGTCAAGAGCAGTTGTCAACTCCCTCCACGACAGCATCACCAATGGAGAGTCTCTTCTTACACGAACACAACCAGCCGAGTGCTGGACAAGGCACCTGGGCATGTTGCCCGTAGAATAGTGACAAACAACAACAACAACACACACACACACACACACACACACAGTCATACACCTAACGCTACTTAATTATAATAAACCTTGAGTCCATAAATTTTTTATTAACTATTATGTTGTATTATATAACATTATTGATATCAACAAGTATATAAATTTGTAGTTGATTGGCAAGCTTGTTACTGAACACTTTGGCATCACAGCTAACTGTTTGTTGCAGGGTGGAGAGCAGCTGCGACCAACAGACAGACAGACAGACTGACAGACAATAGACAAACAGACGACAGACAGACATTCTAGTGAACACATTGTAATGAACACTTGAGTTTGCAATTTTATTACGGATTGTGTATGATCCATACTTGTGTGGTGCATTTAGTATTAGTTAGCTCTACCTAGAGAACGTCACGTTTCTCTAGATAGGCCTGGGCATGGTGCAAACCTTACTGGACGATTCTCACTCTGTTGTCATCTCTCGTTTCAGTAAAGTAGCTCAGTAACTTACAAATGAGTAAGAACCTTGAGCAAGGAAAGCAGAGTGATAGTTTAACTAGATAGTTTGAACAGTGAAAAATTACATTATAAGACATGTTCAGCCAGCTTTCTCTTGTCTCACGTTTGTTAAACTTCACGTTGCCATAAACTGTTAGAAATACTTGCAAACAGCAATTACATGCACCTGCAGTCGAACGTCATTGTGTTATATTTCAAAAGGTACAATGTCCTGTAGCAAATGGAGTGGTAAACACTGAAGAACGGCATAGCTGAACCGACTGTAGAAATTGTTGGAAATGTAAAACATACAAATTGTCTGTAGTTTTGGAGGACGAATGTCATTTGGAGTTGCCTGCAAATACAACAGATATTATCCATCAGTTACCTTGTGAAGGAGGCAAAACTGACATATGAAAGTGCTTGCATTGACAGCTGATACGTCTTATCCATCTTGGCATCTTTGCCATCATTTTGTCCACACGTTACTGTTAAGTGCAAGAGATCAAATCCGTTGCTGTTGTCTTCGTCTCTCATAGTGTCACGATTTTCATCTCCCTGGCAAAGGTTTGCCAGTGCAAATGCTCCCATCTCTCTAACTTGTGGATACTGAGATTGGAGGAGACACGTGAATGGAGTAAATACTGGCCATAGATATCGATTATTATCAGCCATTCGAACCTAGCCATTATACAGATATAGTTAGTGGTTTGGCAGAACTTTCTCATAGTCAAATAGAGAGTAGTAGTAAGAGATAGACAAACAAATAACAAATAGCACACAAGAAAACGACACCTAAAGGTACACAAATGGGTGATAAGTGGGTAGAACAGACAAGACAGTTGAAGACACTTCCCGTCCATTTAATATAAAATAAATAAAATAATATCCTTATTTCTGTACTTGATTTGGTGTTGTTTCTGATGTAAATAACTCTACAGCTTGTAACATCTCCTTGTCCACTTCACTCAGTGGCATTGCCTTCAATATGGATGCTGCAGCATTGCAGCTGTCTGGACGGCCATTTGTCCTAACCATGTCTATAAGTTCCAGCCAATGTCTCCGGCTTCGTTGATGTAACAACAGACCGATTCCAACATAGCATAAATATGATATGTGCAGTGGCTTAAGACCAAGGATATTGACACCTCGAAAGACAGACGTGTATTGTGATAGTTCATGTTGATGCATTTCGTAAACATTCCGTGCTAAATGGAGGAATCGACCTGCAACATCGTGTTCAATCATCGAGTCTAACACAGCAGCATTTACAGCACAACATGTAATGCCTGCAATAATAGAGTCAACAACATAAAGTAATGTGGTTGGATCTGATGCCATATCAAGAAGAGGTCGAAAAGCCCCCGAATGCACAAACTTGACTTGACACACTTTGTCATCAAGAAATTCACAACTCAGACTTCCACACTCATACTTCATTTGTCCTGTCTTTGCCTTGCAAAGCACATCTATGATCATGTCCAACATTCCATGATCATAAGCTATCAACAATCGTTCATTATTGCTTGCAAAGCATTTCATTGCTTTTAAGGCAACCAAGCAGAGAGACTCGAGGTCTTGATCTTCCCAGTTTGAAGAGCAAAAATCAGAATATGTTTTCTGTAGGAGTGTCATGAGTTTTGAAACTCCACCCAGCGAAGAAAACCAATCAGCAGCATCGTAACTCAGTTGATTGAATAAAGGTTGAAATAACTGAGAAACCATCGACCTGCAGGCTTCATATTGTTCATGCGCAGTCCCAGATAAATCTCTAAAACATTTCTCCACTTGTCTGCGACTGTATGCAAACACTGTGGCTTCTACCTCACGTTTTACACGTTCAATAGTCTCCACGTCGACATGTGAGATGTACTGCTCTTTAGTGGAACGTTCTCGTTCTTGATATTCGTGCAGACTGATTCCACCCCAATCTAAGCCAATGCGACGTTCACCTTTTACATGATTTTCCAGATTTTCGGTGAGATCTCTTCTGAGACACTCTACAGCCATACATAGACATAGATCGCGCAGGCGCGTACTTTAATTAATTAATATGTTGCAGGGTGTGTGCGGCCTGTTGAAGATTGATTTGAGCGTTGCAGTAGATAATGAAAGTAGATAAGGTAAGCTAATATTTCAGTAGCCATGTGGGTCAAGCCATGAGACTGTATGAATTGCACAACATCAAAATATGCTGGAAATAATTTTTCATTTTTTATTGACAGCAGTTTGGAATTCTGTCATTAATTATTATGTTGTATTATATAAACATAATTGATATCAACAAATATAAATTTACGTGTACGCAATCTGGCTTGTAGTATGCATTTCGGAATACTAAGACGATTAGCAAGCTTGTTACTGAACACCTTGGCATCATGACTAACTGTTCGTTGCAGGGCGGAGGGTTAACAGGGAAAATAACTGTCATGTCTACAGCTTGATTTCCATCACATGTGGACATAAACATAATCATTCTTCACCAAGTCGACGAGATAATTATAGATATGAGGTCACAGCTGCTACTAGTTGATTTGTAGGTTTGGTGCACCAATCTAGAATTGAAACATCAGTCTGTTGTTACTCAATGACAGACAGAAAGACAGACAGACAAACAATAGACAGACAGACAAACAGACGGACACACAGACAGACAGACAGACGGACAAACAATAGACAGCCAGACAGACAGGCTGTACGTACCTTTACAAATGGATGATCTAACAGCGCGCTGGCTGTGGAGCGGGTGTTAGGGTCATGTTTGAAGCAGAGCCGAAGAAAATTCTTGCCTTCTTCACCAAGATTGTCAGGAATCTTTGGACAGTTGCCGTTTCCGACTTGAAATATGATGCAATACTCGTGGTCATATTCAGGCCACGGTCGCTGCCGAGAACAAAGTCGATTGTATTAGGTTGGTGTTGAGCACATTTCTATATGATGTATGATCATAGTTGCTCTAATGCCATCAGTCTGTCTGTCTGTCTGTCTACCTGCCTGATTCTGTCTATCTATTGTCTGTCTGTCTGTCTGTCTGTCTGTCTGTTTGTCTGTCTGTTCATTTGTCTGTCTGTTCATTTGTCTGTCTGTTCATTTAACTGTCTGCTCATTTGTCTGTCTGTTCATTTGTCTGTCTGTTCATTTGTCTGTCTGTTCATTTAACTGTCTGCTCATTTGTCTGTCTGTCTGTCTGTCTGTCTGTCTGCCCGTCCATTTGTGTGTCTATCTATTTGTTTGTCTATATGATCATCCACCCATCAATATGTCTGTCTCCATGTTTGTCCATCCATTCCTTCCTTCGTTTTCATAACAACCAACCTTTCCAGTTGCCATCTCCACTACAACACATCCTAAGCTCCAAATATCAGCAGCACGGCCGCTCCCAACACTTGGATCGTTCGTGATCACTTCTGGTGCCATATAAGCTAACAAACCAACACTCACACTCTTGGTCCAAATAGAATCTAAACCAAAGTCGTACCGACTGTCCCTCTTGTTGAGTCTATTTCACCGGGCATCGTTGTGTTGATGTTCTGTAGCTTCACAGAACAGCCAAAGTCACCCAACTTGATAAGCCCGTCGGTTGACAAGAAAATATTTGGACCTACACAAACAGACGTGATGGTTACAGAATGAAATAAGTAGCAAGTAGACTAAAGCGATGTCTGCTAGCCTGTCTGTCTATGTGTCTGTCTATCTGTCTGTTTGTTGTCTGTCCATCTGCCTGTCTGTTGTTTGTCCATCTGTCTGCCTGTCTGTGTCTATCCATCTGTCTGTCTGTGTGTCTGTCCATCTGTCTGTCTGTGTGTCTATCCATCTGTCTATCTGTCGTCTGTGTTCATCTGTTCTCTGTTGTCTGTCCATCTGTCTGTGTGACTGTCCATCTATCTGTCTGTTCACCTGTCTGTCTGTTGTCTGTTCCTCTGTCTGTCCGTGTGTCTGCTCATCTGTTTGTCTGCTATCTGTCCATCTGTCTGTGTAACTGTCTATCTGTTTGTCTGTTGTTTGTCTACTGTTTGTCTGTTGTTTGTCTATCTGTCCGTCTGTTGTTTGTCCATCTGTCTGTCTGTGTGTCTGTCCATCTGTCTGTCTGCATGTCTATCCATCTGTGTATCTGTTGTATATTCATCTGTCTGTTTGTTGTCTGTTGTCTGTCCATCTGTCTGTGTGACTGTCCCTCTGGTTGTCTGTACCTCTGTCTGTCTGTTCGTCTGTCTGTCTGTTCGTCTGTCCGTCTGTTGTCCGTTCCTCTGTCTGTCTGTTGTCCGTTCCTCTGTCTGTCTGTGTGTCTGCTCATCTGTTTGTCTGCTATCTGTCCATCTGTCTGTGTAACTGTCCATCTGTTTGTCTGTTGTTTGTCCACCTGTTGTCTATGTGTCTGTCCATCTGTTTGTCTGTTGTTTGTCCATCTGTCTGTCTGCTGTCTATCCATCTGTCTGTCTATGTGTCTGTCTATTCGTTCATCTATCTGTCTGTCCATCCATTGCTACATCTGTGTGACCTTTGATATCTCGATGTACAACACCATTTCGATGCAGCACTTCAATAGCCACAAGGATTTGATGTGTGTAAGAGCGAATCATTGCTTCCGGCAATCCTTGCTTAGCAACATGCCATATCGTTCCCTCTCCACAATATCTACAAACCACACAAAATCAGAACATAATTGATATCAAATTCTAACCAAAATGGCTGACTCCATGAAGATAAACATTTCCTCCTACAACACAGACACACACACACACACACAATGACCGTCACTGTCAGGATCAACAATGTATGATTGAGACCTTGTGGACTTCAACTCCATAGTAGCGCACGACATTGAGGTGCAAGATGCCTTCGAGTATCTTGATCTCATCAACAATCTCTTTGATAGCACTGTGAGAGTTGCCTTGAAAGCGAACCTATAAAACATGATTAATGACTAGATGTTGTCAAAGGGCTCATTGCTGTGGAAGGAAGGGTGAACATACGGACTCAGTTACTAGTACAAATGGTTACCTCTTTAACTGCCATCAGATCTCCTGTTTCCATGTTGATGCATGCATACACTTTGCCAAACCGACCTTCCCCTGAAATCACAAGCAAAAATTTGGTCTGGCTGTCTGTCTGTCTGTCTATTTGTCTATCTGTCTATGTCTGTCTGTCTGTCTAGGTGTCTATGTCTGTCTGTCTAAGTGTCTCTGTCTGTCTGTCTGTCTGTCTGTCTAGGTATCTGTCTGTCTGTCTATCTGTTTGTCTGCCCGTCTGTCTGTCTAGGTGTCTGTCTGTCTGTCTATTTGTCTATCTGTTTGTCTATGTCTGTCTGTCTATCTGTTTGTCTGTCTGTCTAGGTGTCTGTCTTCTATCTCTCTGTCTATCTGTCTGTCCATCTGTGCACATATTTCTGCCGTTCAACTCACAACCAGCAGTCTCCCACCTAACAACCCTCCTTACCAATCTTTCTCCCTCGTTGCCACGGAAAATTCACATGCCTCACACGAACTCCAATCACATCGCTACTCGCGTCTGACTTCCGATAACAAACTTGTCCAATCATTCGCTGCTCCTGCAGCTTCCGATTACGCTCGGCATCAAACTGCCTCAGTCCCTGCTGTATCATCTCCATCCGCGTTCCCTGTCTCTCTTGCCTGCCCTTATCACTAGATGGCATTTGCCCAGGCGTCGTAACATCACTACATGAACTAAACGCGCCACTACTAATATTACTCGAGCTTGAATTCAAGCGAAAAAGTCGTAACTTTTGAGTCGGAGTCTTCGCATTGATGCCCGTGTCAGACGCAGACTTCGTCGGTAGACACCCGGTCGCTAGTCCGTGAGCTACTGATGATGGTGGACTGTCGTTGACATGAACACCGGACGAATTGGATGAGTCTGAATGTGGTGGAGTCGTGTGGTCGACCTCGTCGTCTTCTCTCGTCATCTCCAGTGGACTTACCGGCCAGTTGTTGTTTCCACATGATTCAACGGGCGTTGATCCAGTGACGACAAGTTGGACTGCCAACGGAAACGATGCAGAACGATTGTGGAGAAGAGGTCGCGTGCCACGTATGCCCGAGTGAGGTAGTACTCGTGGGGCTACAACTCGCATTCGACGATCAGCACCACCTATGGGACTAGGAGTGGTGTTCCGTCGTCCGTGAACTGCCGACGGATCAAACACACTGATCATGAGTCATACATCATTTGGTTAATACGTTTGTAGGAAAGCCGAGAAGGGTCATGCTGTGCTTCACTGTGCATGACCCTTCTTGGCCAGGGTCTGTTGTACTTGCCTGTGTGTGTGTGTGTGTGTGTGTGTGTGTGTGTGTGTGTGTGTGTGTGTGTGTGTGTGTGTGTGTGTGTGTGTGTGTGTGTCTGTGTACTCTGCTACTAATAATACAAACAAACGATGTCTACTGTGCTACTATGCAGTCTATTCAATTAGACATTTAGATTTAAATTGCTGTGCTTTGCCAGTTGCCAACAGACTTCGCTATTAAATGCATTTAATAATAATTAAGAATGAAACCCATGACAAAACATCACGAGTTACGTGGTTACTAAAACATGTCATGTGTACTGGTGGTCCTATTTTGCTGTCTTGTTTTACTGTTTGACGTTTGGGGAAAAGAAATACTGAAAATCAACAAAATTTCGTAAGCAGCTAACTTTCATAAATTTCGTAAGTGAT
>NC_085095.1:7951185-7958685 GCF_963422355.1 Corticium candelabrum
TTGATGAGAGTACCTGTACACCTTTGCTGATGACATAGATTAAGGAGCTGGGCTCTCCATACAGTTGCTTGACACGAGAGTATGTATCTGCAAATTGGTGTGCAATTTGTTGTAAATGCACTCTCTAGACACTGAGTTAAAAGCATTTCTGACGTCTGTTTTAAGAATTGACCAATCAGGGTTCTTTTCAGACAGACAGACAGACGGATACAGACAAACAAACAGACAGACTGACAGATAGACAGACAGATACAGACAGATAGACAAACAGACAGACAGAAAGACAGACAGACAGACAAACAGACAGACAGACAGACAGACAGACAATGTTTGAAAATATATGTATTGACAGACAGACAGACAGACAAACAGACAGACAGACAAATAAAAGGATGAATTGACACTCCAACAAACAAGCAGACATCTACTCCACCAAAGTCTAGTCTTACTTGTGCTTATCTTTCAGAGAATGTGGCACCAATATCATATACCCAGTCATGTGTGGTATCCTCACCTGCCACATTACACATACCACCATCCAATCAGAAACATACACACGCGCATGCGCACATGCACACACACACACACACACACACACACACACACACACACACACACACACTCTCTCTCTCTCTCTCACACACACACACACACACACACACACACACACACACACACACACACACATATCACCTGCAAATGATCCAATGCCTTCAAATCCTCCAGCAGCTGAGATACAGGAACATTACATGCAAACTCTGCTGCAATCTCTAAGTCCTAACATCAAACCTTAAACTAACAAAATGTACAATCACAATACACACAGACAGACCTTCCTCAGCATCTTCGCAAATCCAAGAGCCTTTGACGCTCTCTCACGAGCCTCATGAAAAAGCTGTTTACACTGCCTGCAGGCATCGATAACACGATGTCGCTTGTTTGTCATCAAACTAAGACAAATGGATGTTACTCTGAAGCCATTCTAGTTTAGTCAGCATGCATTACAGTGACGGGTCATCAGGTGAGAGATCACATATTGATGACGAGCAGCATTTGTCTAACTTGAAGCCGAGAAAGTCACCTGTCATTTCAAGAAGGCCGGACGCCATCACACTGAAAGAACAAAAACGTTTGGTGTGTGTGTGTGTACTGTGTGTGCATGTGTGTGTGTACTGTGTGTGCATGTGTGTGTGTGTGTGTGTGTGTGTGTGTGTGTGTGTGTGTGTGTGTGTGTGTGTGTGTGTGTGTGTGTGTGTGTGGTGTGTGTGCGTGTGTGTGTGTGGTTAGGCTGTGGCTTGTTTGTGTCACCAGAATCTTCGTCCAGCTTCTGCTTCTGCTCCACGTATGTACGGTGTAAGTTCCTTCACGAATTGCCATTCTTGCTCGAGAAGGTTCTTCAGGCCTTTTGATGCTTGAGTTGAGCATTGGAGCATGTTGACGTAGTTCAGAAGATATTGGAAGTAAACCTTGGGAGGAAGTAGTTGAAATGTGATGCGATGTAGTTAAAATGTATATTGTCTGTCTGTCTATCTGTCTATCTGTCTGTCTGTCCCTGGATGTTGGTAGCGTTGTCTTCTATTTTGTATTGTGCGGGAAGACGGTCGTCAGAGGGCCAAGAGAGCAGGAATTTCAAGTCGACGTGTGCGGCTTCGGCTGCTACCTTCCCAAGGAACATTGCTGCCCGTCGAGGCCCCTTTCTTTGTCATTCGTGTCCACGTGTCTTCAATGTCCTCTCCTTTGTCAGCGCTCTATTTTCACTTTCCTTCTTGTGGATTACGTCGCTGTCTGCTATCGGTCAAGGTTGTGCATGCATCTTTTCCCGCTTTCTAAGCTTAGCGTCCGCCTTCGTCTTGCAGCTGGATGGTCTCCTGTCGTCATTTCTTTGTTCCATCATCTTCTTGTGGCTTCAGTTGACGTCTGCTATCAGTCAGGGTTGTGTACGAACCTTTTTTCTGCTCTCTGAGCTCTGCGTCCGCCTTCGTCTCACAGTTGGATTGTCATTTGTCGCCTATTCTTCATCAACTCATTTTCTTGTATCAACATTTGCTCTAGATGGTTTCGTATCTGATTTTGACATTATCCAAGTCCACTAATGTTTTAAAGTATTTCGCTGTGAAGGACTGGTTCATCATAGAAGTTTAGGATATGTACAAGTAGAAGATCTGTAACAATAAAATAATCTGTCTGTCTGTCTATCTGTCTGTCATACAATCATTCCATTACTTTCTACCTCAAAGTTAGATCTGATGTAAGACCAATTGCTATTGGAGAAGTCTTTCGGCGACTTACAGCTAAGACCATCTGTCAGCAGAAGTCCTCTGATTTTTCTTCCTTCTTTTCTCCCCTACAACATGGTATTGCTACACCTGAGGGAGAGGAATTGCTCACACACCGCATTAAATTCTACTCAAAAAGAACCCTGATTGGTCAATTCTTAAAACAGACGTCAGAAATGCTTTAACTCAGTGTCTAGAGAGTGCATTTACAACAAATTGCACATCAGTTGGCAGATATATACTCTCGTGTCAAGCAACTGTATGGAGAGCTCAGCTCCTTAATCTATGTCACCAGCAAAGGTGTACAGGTACTCTCATCAAGTGAAGGGGTTCATCAAGGTGACCCTTTGAATCCGGCTCTGTTTTCTGCCACTATCCACCCTGTTCTATGTGAAGTATTGACTCAACATGATGAAGTCACTATACTTGCATATTTGGATGATGTCTATGTGGTTAGGCCAACTGAAAACCTTAAATCAGTTCTTAAAGATCTCAAATCTTCATTATTGAAAGTTGGGTTAGAAATTTGTGACAGAAAGTGTGAAATGTATTGCCCATCTGGTGAGTGTTGCAATTTTCCAACTTCTGTTCTGTTGCATATGATGGAACTATCATTTTGGGCACTCCTATAGGGAATTCAGACTTCATACAATCTCGATGCATTGATATAGCCAAATCTGATGATCATCTTTGTTCTGAACTTGTCAAGTTGAATGACAGTCAAAGCTCAATGTTGATTTTACGCCACTGTCTTCCTCGACTGAATTACCTGGCAAGACAAATATTTCCTGTTGATCTGCAAGCAGCAGCAAACATACATGATAATATGACTAGATCATCGTTTGAAAGCATTATAGGTTACAATCATCTGGATGATATCAATTGGAACAAGCAAGTTTAAAGATCAAATTTGGTGGGTTTGGATTGACACGATCAGTCAAATTTCACCAGCAGCTTTCTTATCTTCATGATGTCAAGCCATGAAAGACTTACCTGAGAGGTTTTCATCATTTTTTGATTTAGTCAACTGTCTTCAAAGCAATAAATCACTGCCAGGGTTAATCGGCTCCACTGTGGTCTCTTCCTATCAAGCTTTACAACCAATGCCCAAGCCAAACCACAAAGATGGAGAACAACAGTGTCTTGATAACTTTATCTCATATCCAAAGAAATTACAGCATCGATTATCCACAAAGATTGCCAGTGATAGTGCTACTGATATTATTATACAAGCACAGTCTGATAGAGATGCAGCACAGTGGAGATTCCAGCAAAGACGAGGGGCTGCTGCATGGCTGGATGTCATCCCCACTTCTGCTAAACACGCTTTAAAAACAAACAAATTTTCTTTAGTGTCTTACCTGAGGTTGGGAGTGGCTCTATCTTTCACCAATTGGATTAAAAAGTGTGATTGTGGTCATGATTTGGATGAATACGGATACCATCTTTAACCTGTAAATATGGGGGTGGACCTGTGTGGTCTCACAATTCAGTCTTAAATGGGTGGAGTGAGTGTCTGTCTGATCTTCACCTTCCCCATCAAACAGAACCAAGACATCAATACATCAATACTGAAGACCGTCCAGACATTACAATGTTTGATCCAAATACTGGACAGAATTTGGATCTTGATGTGTCCCTGGCTCATCCATGAAGTCAGGACATTATTAGGAGGGCTAGCAAGGAAAATGGTCATGCTGCCGTGACAAGAGAAGAAAAGAAAATGAAAAAATATTCAGAAGAGCTTGTTCCAGAAGGATATGTATCAAGATGTGTTCCTCGTTCCTCTTGTGATAGAACATTTTGGGAGGTGGGGCACAAAGGCAGAGAATTTCTTGCAGCATTTGTCACAACAGTCAGCAAATCCAGAAGCCAATTTTAATGTTTCCATGTTCATGTCGTATTGGAGAAAAAGGTTTTCTACAATTCTGCAAAGATGCAATGCCAAAGTTATCCTTAGAAAACTTTTTAAAACTGTCACCTAATCATGGTGATTTAGATAGATTATTTGATTTTGACATTCAAAGTCGAGTCCATTAGTTAATGACTTTGTTGTTTGCAAGGACTGATTTGTATTTAAAAAATCCTAGCATATGTACAAGTAGAATCTGTATAAAAATAAATTATCTGTCTGTCTGTCTGTCTATCTGTCTGTATGTCCGTCTGCATGTCTGTCTGTCAGTTTGTCTGTCTGTCCCTGGCTCTCTGTCTGTTGGTCTGTCTCTCTGTCTCTCTGTTAAACCTGAACCTCTGAATAAACATATGCTTGTTTATCTGTCTGTCTGTTCAACAATTTGATTGTCCATCTATTTGTCTGTCTGCCCATCATTCAATTCATGATTTGCCACCATGTGTACAACACCCACATATATCATAACCCTGGGCCATAACACATACCTCTAAAGTTGCTCTAAGATCAGCCTCAAACTCGTCTTTCTCACTCTCCAGCAGCTCTCTCATCACACCACCAGACTCGAGAGAAACGACACCAGCCAACATCTTCAGAAAATATTGCTTCTGCTGCACAGCAGCCTGCATGCACTCCTTATACTCAGCAATCAACTGATACATCAAACCAATCACACACTGCCATCAAAACCATAACAGAACAAGCAACAACAGACTACCTGTCGTATACATAGAGCCGACGGCTCCTTCTGTGGCTTGTGGTCTAATCTAAATCGCATACACTCATGAATCACATCGACGGGAACACACAAAAGCCGCATGAAAGGAAGCTTGAACGACGGCAATCCCATCTTGACAAACTCTTGTGTCAAACCAGCAATGCTCTTCTTCGATTGGCTGCTGCGTCGGCGTTTTTGAATACGTTGTTGTTGATGATGTTGTAGCTGGTGATTTGACTTGAAGTAGAAGCTGCCGAGCGGTGGAGAGAGAGGCGACATAGTGAGTCCTTCTTCCATCATACTCGGCAGTTGCTCATCGAATGAAACAGACCGGTTGGCATCGCGACAAACGAGAGTATTATGCGCTCGTTTGAGCGTACGATGAAGGCACTTGCTTAACCGATTCATCAACTTGCTCAGTCCCATTTGCTTCAAGCTTTTGTCGACAAACTTCCGGTACCGACTCGTCAAGCCTTCGTCCACGTCGACTTCAACAGAGGGAAAGAGATGCTCTAAAAGCTCGGGATCGTCTCGGAAAGCTTCCGCGACGGTTTCGGACTCCATCAGGTCGCATGACTGAGCTTGCTGTGTTAATATCTCCGGAGGCAACGACATTGCCTGGTAATACTGTGCAGCAGTGTCGTCAAGCAACGACTCTGATTGAATCCTCGATTGTCTGGTTGCTATATATTGTGGCTTCGACGGTTGTAAACTGAATCGACGCGCCGCCTGCATCCGTAGGAATCTCGTTTTCATACTAAACGGTCGTAGATCGACACGCACGTCCATCCACACCGTCAACAACTTGATCTTAAAGTGAAGATCTTGCATCACGTTGTACCACAGATTTAGAGATTTAATTCGTCGGTCGAACGTTTCGCTTTCAAAGAGCGGGTAATCCTTTGCGAGAGCACTGAGGTTTGGGTAATAACTCTGCGCCTTTTCTAATCGACTCATAATGGATCGGACGGATTCGAGAGCATCTAGTTGTTCGGGTGTGATGCAGCTGGCAGGATTAGGAAACTGGTCATCGGATATAAAACCTTGGAGGTTGATACTCGACGACGGTGACGCGATATCTGATTCTTGGCTTTTCTCGCTGAGCCGTCGTTGACGTTTCATTTCCATCCTGTCGTGTTGGGATTGTGGTAAGTCGATTGGCCTGCTGGTTGACCGACTGTTTTGTAATGCATCGGGATCTGAATCCATTAGTTGCTCGAGTTGAGATGATGATGGAGGAGAAGCTACTTCGTTGTTTACCCTCGGTGCTTTCAATGCTACATCATCACCATCTGTGTGTAGCCCGTTGTGTGACACACAACGTTCGTCGGTATCGTTTGACACGCCATTTTGTCCCTCATGATTATCACCGTCCGATGTGTTCAACACACTCGATTCAACACACAAATTCTCTTGATTTCCAGAATCAACTGCATGAAGTGGCACTGATTGTGACGGCGTATTTTGTGATTTTTTCACTGTAAAAGACATGATGTCGTTCAATACGCTTCCGACGTTGAACCGAACCTCCGACAGAAACGTGGACTCTGCCTCGAGCGAACGACAATCCAAATACGCCTGCAATTCCAACCACAAAGAGTCGGAAAGCTCTCGATGCTGCGGACTACTAACCGACAAAACCGGCTGCGACATGTGTCTCTGTGTCACACCCACTTGATTACCCACACTCTGCTCTCTCTGTCTCTGTCTCTGTGTGCCCATCTTGATCAGCCTCGAAAACGTCCGAAAGAATTCCGCACGAGCATCAAGCTGCTGCTTCAGACTCCCTCCTTCCGACCTCATCTCATCCTCCACACCCTCACCATCCTGACTATTACCGTCACTCTTCACCGATTCTCTCCTCGACGACGAGCCCGACGTTTTCACTGACTCGCAATCTCTCATCCCACTTTCCATCATATTCGCCCCATTCTCCTCTCCTGACACAAACTGGCTCAACTCCGACAAGCTCGTTAGATCGGCTATCGTATATCTCTGTCGCTCGGCTAGTTTCGCTTCTCGTTTCTTCTTCCTTTCGATTGCTTTCGACTCTGACACGCTCACTGTGTGTCGTCTGCTCGACTCGACGTCACCACCGGAAGAGATGGTCTCTGGTTGATCAACGGAGACCTTTCTTTGCTTGGAAGTGCGATGAGAGGCTGCCTTTCTGGCGGCTGCTTTTGCTGTTTTCATTAATCTGCCGCTGCGAGGTGGCGTGTTGCTGTATTCGGGCGTCTCGTCGTCAAGGTAGTAGTCGTAAGACGCTTCGACGTCGTTTTCGTGTTCGTCGACATCTGCTGCGTCGTCTGCTGCCGCTGCATCGCTTGCTGACATGACAGATGAAAAATTCGAGAAACACAATTGTGATGTCCCGTATGTCATTGCGCTAACATGTTGCCGCATTCCAAGGCTAAATATTTAATTAAGTTAAGTAAAAATTTATTTAAAACTAAAAAAATAATTGGTTGTTCACATTTTAATAATAAACTTTAATACTGTTATACAAATTGTCCCGCTTGTTTATAAAACTTAATATCAATTTATAAAAATTAAGTTATTTAATATGATTAAATTAATTATTTATTTTAAATTAAATT
>NC_085095.1:7961185-8026185 GCF_963422355.1 Corticium candelabrum
AGGAGATCTGTGCAAGGAGGAGGATGTTAAGTGTGTGATTGAGAAGACGATCGAGAAGTATGATGGTCTGGATGTGCTGGTTAATGATGCTGGAATTTTGGAGATGGGAACTATTGAAACGACGACGTTGGAATCATTTGATCGAGTCATGAACATCAACACTAGGTAGTAAAGTATGCAAGACAAGAATGGATCAACAGATGATGAGATTGAGACAGACAGACAGACAGACAGACAGACAGACAGACAGACAGAAAGACAAACAGACAGACAGACAGACAGACAGACAGATAGACAGACAGACAGTCAGACAGTCAGTTAGTGTTTTCTTTGCGGCCTTTGTGGTCGCTGGACATTGTTTTGGTTTATGATATGACATTATGTGAATGTTTAGTGTTGATTTATGTAAACATACTACCATTGACAGACAGACAGACAGACAGACAGACAGACAGATAGACCGACAGACAGATTGTTTTATTTGAAGGCTTCCTCTACCGATAACATGCGCTAACGTTATTCAAAGCAATAACAGTCAACGGACAAAATGTTGAATGTCTCTATCATATGTAAAGTCATTGAAATTGCACTTAGACAACTTTTTAGAAATTACTTGAGAGTTGCAAGACTGTACAACTACAGACAGTTGCTTCCTCCATCTATCTCTAGAGTCTGCTTCATTGTTCCTTCCATGTTTATCTTTCGACTTCTTGGAGATCTTATTTTTAAATATTCTTCAGCAATCGGGGCCCCAATATAGTCCCCCAGCCCACTAGTGGGCTAGGGGACTAATAGCCGAATTGCTCGAAAGCCAATGGGATACATGGTGTGGTGGACTCTGATATGGATTGTTGTTGAACATATTTTGCCATCTTTCTTTGTTTTCGTATCTCTGCCACGTAGCCTGATCTTTTGGCAGCTGATTTAGGGTGTCGCAAGAATGTGGGTGAGCCATTGAAATATCCAAGTCTGTCGTGGAATATTCAGTGGGATCTTACGTTGCTATATCCAGTCGGTTCTCTGAGTTGATAGGTCTGTTTCTAGGCTCATATCTGTTTCTAGGAACAGCTACTCAGTTCCTGTAGTAACTTCTGGTGTTGAAATCCTTGGAGTCCCTGTTGACAATGATTCTTACATCCAGTCTAGATGTAACAAGACACCAGCTGCAGGCGAAGTTCTCTGTTGTCAATTGCTCACTTTGAATGATCCTCAGAGTGCACTTCTCCTACTTTGGTACTGTCATGTTCCTACACTGAATTATTTAGCAAGATGTGTGCCCCCTCGTTCTAAATCAAGCTTTTCATATTGATGACCAACTATCAAGAGACACACTTGCATCAATACTGGGCTTGAGCACACTCAATGAGTTGGCATGAAAACAAGCGTCTCTTATGATCAAATTGGGAGGTTTTGGCATTACAACCTTGATGCAAATCTCCACTGCTGCCTTTGTGGGATCATGGTGTAATTCACTTTGCAAAATTTCTCAAAGATTTCCATCTAGAGCAGATCAATGTGACAATCTAATCAACTATGCGAGTCCACCTCCTTTCTATCAGCATCTTTGTGAGGCAGTTGCAAGCCTTCCTGCCACTGTAGAATCGGATGGAGAGGCACTCACACCTCAGACTTTGTCTGGACTTCTGGAAAATCCAGTAAACTCTAAAATTGTGATATCACTGAAGAGAACGCTGCAACATGTATTATGCAAACATCTTCTGTCAAGCATGCTGCAAACTAGGATAAGGTCATGTCAGTGACGTGAAGCTGGTTCATAGCTTCAAGTTATCCCTTCAGCACCAAAATTTGTTATTAAATCAAAATTAAATTAAATGGGTAGAGTCTTGTAACTGCAACTCACCTCTAGATAACAGTGGCTACCATCTTCTTACCTGCAAGACCAACGGTGGTCCTGTTGGTCACACGAATGCATTGCATCGGTTTGGTCAGAATGCCTGCGAAGTCTCAGAATTCACGATCTTCGTGAGCCACGTCATCGCTACACTACTTCTGATGATCGCCCAGATATAGTCATCTTTGATTCAGAAACAGGGTCAGATATTGATTTAGATATTGCACTAGCTCATCATTGGAGCCCAGATATATTCCAACATTGAGCAGTGTCGACAAAGCGACATCCAAAAAGCGAGAAGAGAGAAAACATGCTAAATATATAAAAATGAGAAGCTGCAAGGAAGAAAATCTATAAAAATGATTTCACTTGTTATGGAGCATTTTGGTAGATGGGAGGTGAAGCTAGAAGTTTTCTTCAACATCTAGGCAAACGATCAGTAGATGAAATTGGCAGACCTAACATTGGCGAGTTTATGGATTTTTGAGGAAGAGATTTTCGATACAACTGCAGAAATGTAATACAAAGGTTATTATAAGAAAACTGTCATTGCTGCTCAAGGCTGAAGATGTGAGTGCTGAACCATACAGCAACCAGTTTTTCAGTCATTGACTATAGGATTTCAGTTTTTAGTTTAAGTTAGATTTCATTAGTGGTTGTGATTTATCTTGGCTTTAGATCGTATTGTTTTAGATTACTTGTTAGTTGTGGACTCGTAAATTTTGTGATTTAGCAGCGATGTATGATAGTTTGATGTGAAAGACAGACAGACAGACAGTAGAAAATTAGGAAGAGCAGGACACTTTAAAACTTTCTGAACATCGATAAAGCATTTGTTAATTATAAGTAGTTGGGTTTTGTTGTGTGACCCATTGTGGGCTTTTGGACTGGTGTTTGGACAGTTAGACTGTAATAGTGCTGATGTATGAAAATATATGTATTGACAGACAGACAGACTGTTTCTATATATAGTTTTAGTTGTTTTAAGTCCTGGTATATGTTTGTTAGCTTGTCGTCGTTGTAATGTTCAGTCATTTGAAGAATATAATACGTTTGACAGACAGACAGACAGACAGACATACACACACACACACACACACACACACACACACACACACACACACACACACACACACACACACACACACACACAGACACAGAGACAAACGGACAGACAGACAGACAGACTCACAGAGATATGTAGATTGCAGATTCTTTGTAACAGCGTATTTGCATCTATTTTTTCAAAAAACTTGAATTTAATCATGACTTACAACGTTTAAGCCAGCACAGCAATCATCTTACAACCGGCCACTATAATGTTTGCAAAACCCAGTGGCATCGCTCAATATGGGCCTGGAAATTAACGCCATGGCAGGTGTGGCTTGGCCTTTTAGACAATAGACAAGGTCTCAAACATGTTAATTAAACCCATCAGTTGGCCTTCCAATTTAGGAGGCCCAGTCAAACCACTGCAATACTACAGTTTCCAGACTTCATGCCATTATCCACAAACTTTGCCATTAATATCAAAGTTTAATGGTCACACTTACTGATTAAAATTTAATTAATTATATGTACATCAGTTTACATTTCTGTCGCTATGTTGTTGCTGTGATTTGACATTTCTGTTTAGGTCTATTTTTCATCTCACTTTGCTTGCTGTTCCTTACTTGATCAAATCAAAAGGTAAGCCACATGCTCATTGCAAGTCGATCTCATTGGCCAGTGGATTTGTTTTCTTTGGTAGGTTGTATTGTCAATGTTTCAAGTGTGAATGGAATCAGAGCTGTTAGAATTTTAGCTCTTTAACTGTAACTGCAGACATTAAATGAGTTTGTTGTTGTTTGTAGTTTCCTGGTGTATTGGCATACAACATATCTAAAGCTGCTGTCGATCAACTGACGCGTTGTGTAGCTCTTGGTATGTACAGTATGGTGTCATTATTTAATTAAACTATTGTATGTATTTTTAAATTAATTTAGTTAACGTTTAATTTAATTTCATAGAATTGGCTTCTAAAGGTGTGCGAGTGAATAGTGTCAAGTGAGACAATTACAGTCACAGTTATTCAGTGTAAGAGACTAAATCGTGTTTGTGTTGTGTGTGTGTGTGTGTGTGTGTGTGTGTGTGTGTGTGTGTGTGTGTGTGTCATGTGTGTGTGTGTGTTGTGTGTGTGTGTGTGTGTGTGTGTGTGTGTGTGTGTGTGTGTGTGTGTGTGTGTGTGTGTGTGTGTGTGTCATGTGTGTGTGTGTTGTGTGTGTGTGTGTGTGTGTGTGTGTGTGTGTGTGTGTGTGTGTGTCATGTGTGTGTGTTGTGTGTGTGTGTGTGTGTGTGTGTGTGTGTGTGTGTGTGTGTGTGTGTGTGTGTGTGTGTGTGTGTGTGTGTGTGTGTGTGTAGTCCTGGTGTTGTCGTCACATCTCTTCAAAAGCGAGGAGGATTATCAGATGAACAATATGCTAAGGTATCACCAACACAATCAACTCCTTGATGTGCTTTCTTACTTTTGATATATTGTGTGCCTATATCTACAGTTTCTTGAACATTCAACAACAACACATGCTCTTGGCAGGCCTGGTGAACCTGATGAAGTTGCTAAGACTATTGCGTTTTTGGCATCGGATGATGCTTCATTTATTACTGGCGCTAGCTTGCCTGTTGATGGAGGCAGGCATGCAATGTGTCCACGTTGACATCAATGTAGAAACTCAAATCATGATTGATGTTATTAATGTGATTTGGTTTGCAGATATTCCCTTGGGCAAATAGTGTTTCTGGGTGCCAATCAATGGACAAAATTAATCGATAGAGAAAGTTATTTGAAAGCATAAAATACTGGGAAGCAGTTTTTGTCATTGTTTAATTAATTGAACCTATTGTTCAACATTAATTAATGTACATCCATATTCAGCGCCTAGCTACTAGCCTCTCCTTGTCAGAATCTACCACTGACATGGTGGTGTCGGCTGCATGTGTACTGTACTACTGTAGTAGCGTAATCTAACTGACAATGGCTAATCACAGAAAGTAATTACTGTAAATCGTTGACATAGACCAAAACAGTAGCGGCCCAAGAATTGACCTACTCCACGCATGATATTTGTCCACCTCGCCACTTCACACTGTTCAAATTGTTCCATATTCTATTCCAATGAACAAATAGTTTAATTAACTAGCAATATCGTGAGCCTAAAACATACCACCAAATATTCGAGAAAGAAAGTTGATTTAGGAAGTCCTTGTTGCAGTCAATGCTGGTGTTCTAGACAACATAGTCCCAAGTAAGTTACTGGCAAGGCACTTCCAGACCCTCACGTGCGCTTTATTGGAAAAGGGAAAGATGGGCGCGCGCGTTAGGTTCTAGACTTCCGGGCACTCAGCTTACGAGTCACATGATATCATAAATATGGCGAATCCACGAGTCAGTCGGCGTACCTTGCAAGTGGAAGTGTTTTCGTCGAAGCTTAACAAGCAAAACAAACTGGAGTTGGATCTTCTAGATGCAAAGTTAGGAGGATTTCCCGAAGAAATTTGTGAGACGAGCGACCTGAAGGTGTTGAAACTTTGTACAGACGATGTACACTGTATACCCGTAACCATCGGCAAACTGAGGAAACTGGAAGAATTGTATTTGCATACAAGTGATATCGAACGGTCGTCAACTGCCCTAGGTCTCCAGGAGGTCCCTACTGTTGTTTCTTTTCTTCCATGTCTTAGGGTTTTGTCTGTGTGTGGTAACAGTCACAATCCATTGCTGTTTGATGAGCTAATGTCATGTCAACTGCCCAGTACTCTTGTGGAAGTGGAAATGGTGGCATGTGGTTTGACACAAGCAACTTTGTCTATGATCTGCAACAATGTGAAACTGTGCAAAGTGAATTTAGCACACAACAATCTACAGTCCTTCAACTATTGCAACACAGAGATGATAGGAGAGGCAACAATCTTGAATGATCTAGAAAAGCTAGATTTGTCATGGAACAGAAATCTTGAGACATTCTTATGTACAGGTCTTACCAAGTTGAAAAAGTTAAATTTGAGTTGGTGTAAAATACAGCAGCTGCCAGCTGAATTGAATGATCTTCAAGATCTAGAAGAGCTGGATTTGTCACGGAACAAAGATCTTCAGACATTCTCATGTACAGGTCTTACCAAGTTGAAAAAGTTAAATTTGAGGAAGTGTAACATACAGCAGCTGCCAGCTGAATGGAATAATCTTCATGATCTAGAAGAGCTGGATTTGTCATGGAACAAAGATCTTCAGCCAGTCTCATGTGCAGGTCTTACCAAGTTGAAAAAGTTAAGTTTGAGTGGGTGTAACATACAGCAGCTGCCAGCTGAATGGAATGATCTTCATGATCTAGAAGAGCTGAATTTGTCATGGAACAGAAATCTTCAGACATTCTCATGTACAGATCTTACCAAGTTGAAAAAGTTAAATTTGAGGAGGTGTAACATACAGCAGCTGCCTGCTGAATGGAATGATCTTCATGATCTAGAAGAGCTGAATTTGTCATGGAACAAAGATCTTGAGACATTCTCATGTACAGGTCTTACCAAGTTGAAAAAGTTAAATTTGAGTAGGTGTAACATACAGCAGCTGCCAGCTGAATGGAATAATCTTCATGATCTAGAAGAGCTGGATTTGTCACGGAACAAAGATCTTCAGCCAGTCTCATGTGCAGGTCTTACCAAGTTGAAAAAGTTAAGTTTGAGTGAGTGTAACATACAGCAGCTGCCAGCTGAATGGAATGATCTTCATGATCTAGAAGAGCTGGATTTGTCACGGAACAAAGATCTTCAGCCAGTCTCATGTACAGGTCTTACCAAGTTGAAAAAGTTAAATTTGAGTGAGTGTAACATACAGCAGCTGCCAGCTGAATGGAATGATCTTCATGATCTAGAAGAGCTGGATTTGTTTGGAAACGAAAATCTTCAGACATTCTCATGTACAGGTCTTACCAAGTTGAAAAAGTTAAATTTGAGGAGGTGTAACATACAGCAGCTGCCAGCTGAATGGAATGATCTTCATGATCTAGAAGAGCTGAATTTGTCATGGAACAGAAATCTTCAGATATTCTCATGTACAGATCTTACCAAGTTGAAAAAGTTAAATTTGAGTGGGTGTAACATACAGCAGCTGCCAGCTGAATGGAATGATCTTCATGATCTAGAAGAGCTGGATTTGTCATGGAACAAAGATCTTCAGCCAGTCTCATGTACAGGTCTTACCAAGTTGAAAAAGTTAAATTTGAGGAGGTGTAACATACAGCAGCTGCCAGCTGAATGGAATGATCTTCGAGATCTAGAAGAGCTGGATTTGTCACGGAACAAAGATCTTCAGACATTCTCATGTACAGGTCTTACCAAGTTGAAAAAGTTAAATTTGAGTGAGTGTAACATACAGCAGCTGCCAGCTGAATTGAATGATCTTCATGATCTAGAAGAGCTGGATTTGTTTGAGAACAAGAATCTTGAGACATTCTCATGTACAGGTCTTACCAAGTTGAAAAAGTTAAATTTGAGGAGGTGTAACATACAGCAGCTGCCAGGTGAATGGAATGATCTTCATGATCTAGAAGAGCTGGATTTGTTTGGGAACAAGAATCTTGAGACATTCTTATGTACAGGTCTTACCAAGTTGAAAAAGTTAAATTTGAGGAGGTGTAACATACAGCAGCTGCCAGCTGAATGGAATGATCTTCATGATCTAGAAGAGCTGGATTTGTTTGAGAACAAGAATCTTGAGGCATTCTCATGTACAGGTCTTACCAAGTTGAAAAAGTTAAATTTGAGGAGGTGTAACATACAGCAGCTGCCAGGTGAATTGAATGATCTTCATGATCTAGAAGAGCTGGATTTGTTTGGGAACAAGAATCTTCAGACATTCTCATGTACAGGTCTTACCAAGTTGAAAAAGTTAAATTTGAGGAGGTGTAACATACAGCAGCTGCCAGCTGAATGGAGTGATCTTCATGATCTAGAAGAGCTGGATTTGTTTGAGAACAAGAATCTTGAGACATTCTCATGTACAGGTCTTACCAAGTTGAAAAAGTTAAATTTGAGGAGGTGTAACATACAGCAGCTGCCAGGTGAATGGAATCATCTTCATGATCTAGAAGAGCTGGATTTGTTTGGGAACAAGAATCTTGAGACATTCTCATGTACAGGTCTTACCAAGTTGAAAAAGTTAAATTTGAGTGAGTGTAACATAAGGCAGCTGCGTTTAGAAGAGCTGCGTTTGTCAGAAATCAAACTAGAAGTATTTCCCACATTTTCATGTTTGCGCTGGAAACATTTACGAACTTTGAATTTATCTGGTAACAAAAGATTGTTGTGTCTTCCCAACAACATATGGAATGGACTGAACTTGTGGACATTGGATCTAAGCAATTGTGGTATAGAAAGCGTACCAAATACAGGTAAATAGTAATATTACTTGTGACTGTCATAACTAGAGAGAGCTACCACTAATTTAGTCATGTGCAATAGTTACTTGAATGACATTGAGTACATTATGCATTTTTACTCAGAAGCAAGTTTGCTTGTTTCTACTGAAAATAATTTTCAGTTTGTTGTCAAAATTAGTAATCTAACGTAAATGTTTGAATAAGGACTGTCTGCTGCCCAGTGTGCTATCAACAGACATTTACTGTACTTCTATTTTATGGTTTTGAAAAGTTGTCTATGCGTTTGTCTTCTTTTCGTGTGGTCTTTCAATAATGTTGTAGTGTTCAAACATTTTTAGTGTTAAATTGTCTTTTGTCCAGCATGTGTGTTCAGTGTTGTTTACTAAAGCTTCATTTGTCTAGAGGGTAACTGACATAAAAAAAATCGAAATTATTTTATTGCATTTTTCGTTTGTTCTTAATGTTGTTATGCCCAAGAAGTTAAAAATTTAATTTTTGAAGCTACATTTGTGAAGATGTTGAGGCGTAAGCGTACCCGCCGTGATGTCACAAGAGGAACGGAAGTGGCTAGAGCGCATGCTGACAATAGAAATGTCTGACGAAATAGTACACCTTTGGTTGCTTTCTCGCTGCAGTAATGTGCTCAGAAAGAAAGCGTGGCTTTGATTCGCTTCTTCAGTAATACCAAGATGTCAAAGAAATGAGCAGCGCGAGGAAACAAGCGAAAAATCGGTGGGATGGCCAACCGCACGTTCAGACCCGTCTAGTGCGTATTCTCAGCCGGAATGTTTCGAACGGAGGATAACGTTAGTGAGTCACTTACTATGAGGCTTTGGGCTTTTACCCAAGGTAAAAGGAGACTGAAGCCTGAATCAAGCTCGCTGGTGATTTGTGTACTAGGAAGCCATGGAGAGGATTGCAACGTGACAATGTGAGAAAGTCAAGAAATACAGAAGGGGAGAAAAGGCTGAACGAAAACGTGAGAAACGAAGGGTAAGTCATGTAGAAATCATCAATTCACAAGACTCCGTATGCTGGAAGTGGGTTTGAGAGAACATGAGTTGTACTGCCATCCATGAATTTATTTCAGAATCAGTCAATTTACCCATGGTCAGAGCAAACAAGATTGTGAAATCTCTCTTATTAATTAAACCTGCTCTAATGATTTATGATTATCTCAGACTCTAATTTATGATATTTGAAACTGCTGCAAAGGATGGGTGGGAGGATTGTTGATAATTGATTACAATCTTCAGAAGTTTCAACACTCACAACCTACAAACAAAAATAGCACCATTCACTGGTAGTTCCAGTGACAATTATGTGTCACATGAAAAAACCTACCCGTAGAATTATTGATGGCTTTCTTTTACTTGAGATACTCTATAATGTCTCATAGTGCCTTCTGACGTTTAAATTGTGACCTTATGGAATTTCCATTTTATACAAAGCAGCCAACAACAATTACTTTTATAAATAACTTGATATTGTATTGCATGTGTGCTAGCATTATTGAATAACAAAGCTACTGTACTGGAGTCCAGGACTAACACCAGGACACTGATCAGATTCTTCAGGATTGTCGACGTAATCCACATCAACATCAAGAGAAGCTCATCTCTTCGGTTCAAACTTACTTTCACGCTCTAGCAGTAGGTAGAGAATAGTCACAAGCAACTCTATCGATCGTAGAATTTTACAGGACTTACCCTTAATTTCTTATTCGTTCTTTCAGCCTTTCTCCTCTTCTATATTTGTTGACTTTCTCACATTGTCACGTTGCAATGGCTTCGTGCGTGTATCTAGTACAAATTGCCAGCACAGCTTGATGGCTTCAGGCTTCAGTCTCCTTTTACCTTGGGGTAAAGCCCAAAGCCTCCCACTAACATAATCCTCCGTTTCGAAACATTCCGGCTGAGAATACGCACTAATGCTAGACGGGTCTAAACGTGTGGTTGGCCCATCCCACCGATTTCTCGCTTGTTTCACTCGCGTCGCCCATTACTTTCACATCTTGGCATTGTTGGAGAAGCGAATCAAAGCCACACGTCCTTTCTGAGCGCATTACTGCAGCCAGCAGACAACCAGACGTTTACTTTCTTGTAGGACTTTCTGTCATAGTGCCATCATGCGCTCTAGACACTTTCGTTCCTTGTGTGACGTCACGGCGGTTGTGTACGCCTACTAAACATCCGGAATCAACTTAGCACCTCGATATCTTCACCAATGTAGCTTCAAAAATTAAACTTTTAATTTTTTGGGCATACAAACGTTAAGAACTAACGAAAAATTTAATAAAATAATTTTGATTTTTTTCTTGTCAGTTACCCTTTAATCAAGTATAGTATTTATAATGTGTTATTATTATCTTAGACTTTTGTAAGGCCACATGCTTATATAGTAGCCAATCAGCTTGATTTGCAGGAATAGATAGGTTAGTTGACTTTCACTTGTTTGACTGTAGTTGTTGGAGTGTGAGTTATGTCAGTAATAGTGAGAGGTGACATGTACTTACAATTGTGTGTATAAAATGTGATGAAGTATGGTGTTGTCTGTTGATGTCTGTAGAGAAGTAAATGATTAAGGAGACAGCTGGTATTGGACTGAGTCATGGTAATATATAGGTTTAGAGATGATTTGTCATCACTTGCTAATCAACAAGTGACTTACTAATAAATTAGTTGCATTTCACATTGTAGAATGCACTTGTACAATTTAAACTAGACTGTTGGACGATCTAGTCTTAATTATGGATGGTAAAGCCCCTATTTGTTGCATCTGTTTCTCATCAACCAGGCTTTCTCAAGCCTACGAGGGTGGGCAAGCATTACCATTATCTATTTATGTACATGTGACACCGAAAGTCAGCAGGCATGGTAACTGAGTATTCAAGGAACACAACAGATCCGTATTAGTCTATAGTGGTACAAGACTAGAGGCCTGATTTGGGGATCCACACTGATAATTCTTCACTGTAACAAATTTTTTTGTTGATTTACAATATACCTGTAGCTATGTAGTTGAGGAGAGCAGACATCTCGTAAAAATCGGACACTTAGAAGTCGAGACGTATAATTTATGTGCTTTGGTTGTATCGCACATGTGCATTACAGGAATAATGGCATAATAGTGAAATCGGTGCGGCTGTCGTTTGGGCCTGTTGTTTGGATACAGGTAGGCATACGATGAGGAGCAGACATGCAACAGATAAGGGCCTTTAAATTGTGGCATTCATGTAGTTAGCAAGTTTGCTGCTTTCTGATGTGAATATGATAAATGTTGTGTTTTGGTAGACTAGATAATAGTTTATAGCATAACAGATAATGGAGTAAAACAGAGGTGAAGTGTGTTATCAAGATGATAAGACAGGATGCCTAATGAATGAAGTGATTGAAACTTACTTGTATTTGTTTCTTTGTAAATGATTGTTGGGTTTCAGTCTACACCATATGTACTTGTTTCCTCAATATTTTGTTTGCTAACAATTGTTGTCGTATGTACTTGTAGAAGTCAAAATTGAGGAAGTCAACATATCAGGAACTTCAGTCACTCATCTTTCTAAGGAATTCGTTTTTAGCTCCAAACTTGAGACATTGAGAGTTCGTGGATGCCCATTAGTGTTTCCACCCATTGAAGTGTGCAAACGAGGCATTCGTGTTATAAGAGAATATTTCCGTGAGCTGGATAAGGTGGGTGGAGTGCGACGTGGCAGAATAAAGATTTTAGTGATGGGAATTACAATGGCAGGAAAAACAAGCCTCATTGAAGCACTGGAGAGTGGTAAACCATTTCTGGCAGAACCCAATGAGAGAACTATAGGGGTAGCAGAAAAAGTAATGAAGCTGGATGATAAAATAGAATGCAAAGTCATTGACAGTGGTGGCCACAAAGCGTACATGCTAACCAACCAGCTGTTCATCAGTGACAATTCATTGGTATTGATTGTTGTTGACAGCGATCAGTATAAGTTTACTCAACAATGCTTTCGACAAAATATTGCAGATTTCCTGCAAGTTGTGTATGACCGAAACAGCAGAGCTCACATTGCTATTGTTGTGAGTAAAGTTGATCTGATGGTCGACATGTCAAGAGAAGAAATGAGTAGAAAGTGGAATGAACATCTGCACACTTGTTTACACGAATTCCTAGAAAACAGACAAGCTGAGATCGATGGAATGGCTGCAGCTGGTGATTCTCCAAAGAACAAATACGTGTCAGAACGTCTTCAGTTCTTCAACTTCCAACGAATAACTGTTGAAGAAAATGTAATACTGACAAGTGCAGCTACACATAAAGGAGTGGTCAGTCTAAAGGATCGTTTAAGGAATCTGTCTAGTGATAAGCGTTTGCTGCCTTCACTGCACACAGAATTGCCGTCATCATGGGTAACTGTAGAAGACAAGTTGATTGAACCACAACCTCCCACGTCTGTCCCCATTACAGATGTTTCTGATGCAATGCAACTGTGTGTAGAGCACGGACTGACAGAAGAAAGCTGTCGTGAGTTGCTAAACTATCTGAACCAGGTAGGAAGCATTCTGTATTACTCTCATCACCCACCTTTAGCAGAAGTTCTCTTTCCGAAGCCACCATCTGTAGTCACTGTGCTGAAGGCCGTTTTCAGACACGATCATAAAGATTTGGCATATGACCATCGTTTCAGAACGGCTAATATCAGTCGCGATCAGTTTGAAAACATGCGCAATGACCTTGTTTTTAATGGCATTGCTAGGATATCTATGCTGCTGGTGCTGTGGAGTAGGTTGCTCGGTACTGCAGTTCATCATGTTAACGTGTTCATTAAGCTTTTTCTTGCTCTTGACTTTGGTTATCTAACTGGCTCGTCGGCTGATGTAGTTCAGGAACTGGCAGACACTTTGGGGAGACGGGAGATCACTTCAACTCCACCGATTAGCACCAATACACCATCAAATTCATTAGTTCAAGTGTTAGATGAAAATCAAGAGCAGACAGCCAAAGAAATGATTTCTAAGCTAAAACAACATAATGTTGGCTTGCTGTTGCCATGGTTACTCAATGATGAGAAACCAGTGGAGGTTAGTGAACTTTGGCCTCTAGCTATACCACATGGAGTCATGCAAGTTGCTGTCAAATACTCGTTTGCATATGATCGTCCATTGGGTTTGTTTGAACGACTGTCTGCTCGTTGCCATCGTCACTCCAGTTATATTTGTCACTGGAACAGTGGACTGCTGATGTGTTATGGTGCAGTGACTTTGTATTTCACTTGCAGCAAGAATGGTTCACCTGGCTCTATATGTCTCAATGGTAGAGTAGTCAAGTCACATCACTGTATTGGCAGATTGTGGCATGTTCTTCTTCGTTGTGTGTCAGACATGGAGGATCTCCTCCAGTCTATTCCTGGTGCTCTCACTGATCGATTCATCTGTGGTGGAAGTCTTACTGCAACAAGTAGAAAGTCTCTTCTTAATCGACCAAGGCAGTTTGTGCCAAATGAATCTTGGGGATCATTTGCAGTAGATGCTGTAAGAGGAGCATACAGTGCAGAGATGGCAAAGCATGTATCAGCAATAAATCAAGGTAAACTAATACAAATGCAATATTCTTTTGATACACGGAAAATTTAGTGTTTGCATTTTATTTAGTGTGTCCGAGTGTAAAGAAAGGTGTTCTTCTTGCTCAAGTTTTGTCTCCAGACAGTGGAACTCTAGTGGATGAAACGAACCTTCAACAGATTGCAGCAGCTATAAAATTGCAATGGCCTACACAAACAAGTATCAGTAGTATTAGTGGTACTGACCAGTTGATGGTGTCACAGCTGCGTGAAAATGTTTCTGACTCACGTATTGCCTATCCAGCTGTATTTTCAATTATAAGCGAGTGGCTAGAATCAAGAAGCAAGCCGTTGATGGTATGCCAATTGTATGATGCTCTACTCTCTGATGGCATTCTTTCTGTGCTTGAACAGCATTTGAGAGACTTTATGTCACCTGATGTAGCAACTGGATTACAACAATCTGAAGAGGCAGTGACAACTGTTTCTAAGAGTGTGACTTTACCCATCATAGAAATAGTAGCCAAAAATGTTGCACATCGTTGGCATGAAATTGGTACATACCTTGGAGTTTCAGGAGAAGTGCTAATAGAATGTGATCGACAACTTTACACATACAAAGAGAAATTACGTAAAGTTTTGTCAGCTTGGACGGATCAAGACAAACATGCTACAGTTCAGCAGTTGTTGGACGCTTGTGATAAAGCTGAAGTGGGAGGAATAGTCAGGAGAGAGATTGAACCTCAACTTGATGCATCACATTAACAGGAACTTGCGTGTTTATTATGTCACGAGGTATAGTTAGTTTATCTTTGAAACAGAGAAGAAAATTTATTTAATAGAAAACCTTGTTGTTATTTATAGGTACATTTACACAAGAATTTGGGCTGAGAAATAGATGAACTGGCTGTTGATTATGAGTATCCTCCATGTCTGCTGTGCTGTCCAAATGTCATTCAAGAGAGAAAGTGTCCAACACTGCAGCTGTGAAATGAAGACGACAGCAGTTTACAAGTAGTTATGACTGTGTGAATTACATAATTGACATGGCATCAAAATGTCTGTTATAAAGGATCTTGGTCATATACGCTGACTTGATTCTTCATGTCAGACAAAGAGACGACATCATCAGTACACACATTTGCACCACTCTCAATAGATTTTCTTTCATAATTCATGGAGAATTACAAGAGGCTAGATGTATTTTACACAAACTTAGATAAACAACAACAACAACAACAACAGAAGTTAGTAAGACGGATGGATGACAAAGAGAATGTATTCAACTGCTCTCCTGTCTTGTTATTGGTCACAATCAAATTTATGTTAGCATATAGTCTATGTGATAACACAAATATTATTGGAGATTTTAATTCTTGAAACTTTTACCATTAGAGGAACGTTTATTTGAGTACGATTTGTTTATGTACAGCAGCAGATTATATTTGCATACAACATAGCATCATAACACAATGAAAATAGAACTTGTGGTGGCTTTTATTGTTTGACTTTGCAAATGTCATTGTGTCACAAGCAGATAACCTACTTCACAACAACTTGTCATATCATATATTACTAATTACTGTCCCTTCCTCTCCCACAGTCAACAATTGAGACAGTTGAATTAATGCTAACTGTGCAATCAAATATAATATTTTAAAGTACTAAATGTCTTAATGAATACAGTACAACAAAATTTTTAAAAGTAATCCATGCCCACACACATTGACATAACAACAAGAAACTACACACACAGTCACTTGCGATTGAGTAATTTCCCACTATTAATCGAGTCACATTTTTCTCTGGTTGCCAAATCCCCCCATTCCTGCTTGTGTCGCCCCTTTGCTGTAGCCCATCTGCTTGGATGGAACAAACTTTCCAGCATCCACTTGGTCTTGACTGAATTGTCGTTTCTGCGTATCTGCCATCTTAACACCAAGTTTGGGACCAGTGTAACCCTTTTTCTGAGCCTACAGTAAAGCGTAATCCTTGAGACTCGTGTTCATCTGATCAGATGGTGTGTGAACAGTCAAGTAAAATCTTTCAATACCCAAAACCACTCAGTCTGTCTGTCAATATGTGTATTTCTGTAGTTATTATTACACTTTAGCAGTAACACAACAACGTCTGTCTTCATTTTTCTGTATTTCTACAGCAGTGCATCTCATCCAGTCATTTATAGACTTAAATCTACTGCAGTCATCAGACATGCACGTACCTGACGTCCAAGAGAATCAATACAGATCATCACCTGCAAGAGCGACCATCCTATACGTTCATATTCATTCAAATCTGACCAATGAATCTGACCTGTTTCATGTTCTGCCCTTCAAATAAAGCCACAGTCTGAAAATTCTCACTGTCTGGTACACCATACCGTCTTGCAGCTTCAGTAAAAGCATTGATATTTTCCATCTGAAACATTTCATAATATACTAATTAAATAATTATAAAGAGTGTTGCATGTAATGTATTTGTCTGTTAGCACTACAAGCCCTAGTCCACAAGGACGTCACCAATCTCTGTGGCTGTCCATACACCATCACAAATTGTTGTCGTTCATACATCAATTACTTGTCTGAATTTGTACAGATTTGCTGTGCACAAGCAGCTATGACATTCAACACACAACATAAGATTACATACAAGACAGTCTCAACAGACTCAGCCACTAATAGATTCAATGACATCGACGGTAAGCATGCAGTGATGTAATAGTATCCAGTATGCTCCACCGCACATCGCAATCTTAAAATTTCTAAACTATTAGACCACCAATTTTACAATTACATACACATAGTCATTTTGCACAACTGAAATCGCAGTGTGTGTGTCACAGTGTGTGTGTGTGTGTGTGTGTGTGTGTGTGTGTGTGTGTGTGTGTGTGTGTGTGTGTGTGTGTGTGTGTGTGTGTGTGTGTGTGTGTGTGTGTGTGTGTGTGTGTGTGTGTGTGGTTACACTATCATGTATGATAATAGTTATCATTTGTTGTTTGTTGGGTTGTTCGTGTAGTATTTGCTCACCCTAACCCTGTTAACCTATAGATCTGTACAATGTGCATGCCTCTGCAACACTGCAATAAACTAGTTGTACGATATGATTTCTAAATTACTGTTTAGCAATTTTGAAATTGCGCTAGATGACTCAATTCATAAATTGCGCAAATGGCAAATGTCCAAACTGCATGCAACAACTACGTCTAGCATGTAGTGTCCACTATCAAGACCAGAGGACGTCACCAGGAGAAGCCAAATTACAACAGGAAGGAAACAGCAAACGTGTCTACTACATTTGCACGCTCATAATAAATTACACAAACGTCAGAGTTTAAAGCCAGTAACCACGACATCCAACAAGAACGTCAAGTACCGACACACACACACACACACACACACACACACACACACACACACACACACACACACACACACACACACACACACTGAGTGTCTGTAAATCTGCACGACCTGTTTGAACGCCATCTTCGACTTTTGCACGGATTTTACAGAGCCAGGAGAAAGCTTGTTTATCAGCCTAAACGGCAGTGTGAAGACGTGAGCGAGGCACGAGTTATCGCACGATTTTGTTGTTCAAGAAGTTTGTTGTTCTCACTTGCAGAGAGCGATGCCATCCTTCAGTTGTTCTTCAAGATTCGAGCCCACCAGTTTCTCGCCTGTTACAGCTTCGATCCACTTACGACACTCAGACTCTGACACGCTCATGCTGGACGAGACAGGAGACGTTTGAACTACAGACCGTAGCACTAAATTGATATTAATGGTAGTAGCCACACCTGTTACCACGTGATCAATCGCGCTCGACCAATCATGTTATAGCAGTCCTGATTGTATTCAAAGTGTACATGTACTTGTACATTTTTAATTTAATTTTAATTTTTTTATTTACTGTTTGTTTTTAATTTATTTACAAAATATTTTGATGGGCATTCTAAAAATAATGTATTAAATTTAAATTTTAATTTTTTAAATCTATTGACAATTTATGTTTAAACTATAAAGACTTTTTTGTTTCTATTTAATTAACAAAATATTTAATTAATTATAAATTGCTTAATTATTACAATTTATAAGTGTAAATAATAAAATTTTATTTTTTCTTACTGTACTTTAATTACCAATAATGTATAATACATAAAAACGCATTCATAATCAAACTTGAAATCTGTGCTTTGTGATGGTCTGTTGTTGCCACATCCGGGATCTTGCGTGTCCAGGCAGCGGCTGTAATTACAATAAATTTGATCTCCTACACCTAGAATTTCTATCCACCAGACGTCGAATTTCCGTCACATCCTCGCCATCACGACAAACTACCCAGCGAGCGCAACCGCGAGTCGCCGCCTCGCACAATGAGGCCGTGAGAGACGCAAGACGATCGAGCATGTTTATGGGCGCTTACTCGTATCCAACCACGCACTACGCGACGTGATTCGATGTAAATAATCTTGATTGACCTTAACCGAGTGTGATAGGAAGAAATATAAAGAGCGAGAGAGAGACAAACGGCTGATGCGACGTGACTTGTTGAGGCAAGGTCACTCTGATCACTGCGACGCCGTGAGGCGTGCATCTCGCGAGACGGCGCGCAGGCAAAGGCAAGGCGAGTGTCATACGATTGTTGTGGTGTGGTCTGATTGTATCCTGGTCATTAGAATGCTCGACGAGAAGAAGCGAAGCGACGAGGAGGCAGAAATGAGGAGGAGAGAAGAAGTGCTCGAACAGCGCAGACAGCAGCAACGGGAGGGGATGAACATGATGCGAAGTCATCGCAAAATGCACTCGGGAAAGAAGAACGGGGACGGGAATTCGAAACAGCAGGAAATCGACGTGCAATTTTATGGGAAAGGTAAGGTCACGTGACTCGCGTTTTTCTCCGCGTCTCGCTCGCTTGTGATGAAGGTTGATGTTGCGAATGCGAGATATGTCGTGTTGTGATTTTGTGGAATGGTGGACGTGTGATGGCATGTTGAGCGTTTAGTGTTAGTGTGGGTTTCGTTGAGTGCGCATGTCAAGTTGACAAGCGACTGTTACATGATGAGAACTTGGTGTGATCGACAAACAAGGGGCGAGAAAGTTTTTGACACTGTTGACGTGTCCTTTCGTAACACGTACAGATACTAAATTTTTTCCAGAATTTTAATTTTAATTTTTCTGACAGCAAGGAATGTCTGTGTCTGTCTGTCTGTCTGTCTGTCTGTGTGTCTGTCTGTCTGTCTGTCTGTGTGTCTGTCTGTCTGTGTGTCTGTCTGTTTGTCTTTGTGTGTATCTGTCTGTCTGTCTGTCTGTCTGTCTGTCTGTCCAATACGTATATTTTCAACATTGAAATCTACATTCAACACAACTAAGCAACTCTACTGTCCCAATTGCACAAAATCTCTACCAAACTAAAACTTTACAGAAACCAGCCCTATATAGGGCTGTACAGTAAAGCACATTAATAATTGTGTATATTGTTCATTCCCTTCACTTTCCTTGTATGTTTCAGTAAGCGGGATGTCTTCCTGGAAATCACTCTAGCGTTACATTGTTGTAACTGAACTGATAAACGTTGTCTCCAATATGTTGTAAAATTGGATGCATTCTGATGATCGTTCTCATCATAAGACATGAGAGAAAGAGTCTTTAAAATCTGTCGAGCCTCATCACCCCATCTGCCATAATGTTCAAATGCCAAAGGATTGCTGTTGGTGCATACCCTCCTGATAGCAGTTGGGAGTCATACTTTGTGTGTTTATAATCTTTTCTCTTCTGGATGCTGCAGCCCCATCAATATAAGCAGCTCTAGATATGATATCTTTGCTGAATGGATGTGATAGAGCATGCAATGTCTAATTCTGCTGCTGGCATGGAGAATGATTCAGCAACATAGATGTCTGGCCTTCCACTGGAAGTGGTGTAGCGATCTTTAGGCTCAATGTAGTATGGTACTTGCAGCTGGCTGAGACAATCTGCCCACACAGAAACCAAACAGTTGTGAGACCACACTGGTCCACCCCAACTTTACAAGTCAACAGATGATACCCTTGTCTATCAATCGTTTTTCCACATTTACATTCATACTCATCTGCCAACAAAGGCAAGGGCATTGCCGTCCCCAACCTCATGAATGTCGCCAAGCAGAAATTTCCAGGTAAGATTGCGAGATTCTGGGTTGATGGAATGGCATTTAGCCAAGAGCCTGCACCTTTTCTTTGCAAGGAACGTAATCATTGGCTGAATCCTTTCCAGATTCTTTATCCAATAAAATATTGACTTGAGCTTTTGTGACCTTATTTATCAGATGATGCTGCAGACGCTTAGTATTAGACAATAGATCATTCATTGATTGATCAGGATCTAAACATTCATGAAGAATGTGGCCTACAGAAGTTTCAGGACTCTTTGAGGATAAAAAACATTAATCTGGAGTTCTAAAGCTGCGAAACGTTTTGGCAGCTCATGAACAGAATGAGCCCACGAGGACACAAAAATCAAGTTTGATATTTCTTGTAATGATGTTAAGCCAAAACCACCATATCTGATAGGCAAGGTTGCTTTCTTCCACTTTTCATCAGTAAGGGCAGAAATTTGTAACAAATTTGAAAACGTAAAGTGAGATAGACGATCATGAAGAATTGCAGCAGCTTGCATGCTTTTGGGTTTAACACTTCGAGATACATAAAACATTCTTGGTAAGTGACAGAATCTTAGCAATAACATAGCTTCCTGAGTTCCTAAAGTGAGTATTTGATGGCATAAATTTTCTTCATGTTTTGCAATAGTAACTAACACACGCTTGTGACATGAAATCTTCCTTTCCAACAGGAATTCCCTGAATAGATATTCCTTTTGTTGTGATAGGAATAGATGTATGTGACTCGATCTCGAAAGGTGAAGGGTTGTAAATTTCACACTTGGTGTCCTGAATGTCTAAACCAATATTATGGAACCTAGGCTTCAGTCTGTTTGTTTGTCTGTCTGTCTGTCTGTCTGTCTGTCTGTCTGTCTGTCAAAGAACATTTATTGAAAACATCAACACTAATACAGAAAAGACTACATATAGCAATAAGAGTTCAAGATAAACAACCATAGTGGTCGTAGATGAAAAATTCTTAACAAACAGCCATCTGATGTTTGTAGCTATCATCTACAGAGTCATTACTACAAACTATTCTGTCAATCTTTTTAGCTAAAACACTACTATTGCATAGTTGTATTGTTATTGACAGTATTCGCCGCCAGTACGTTTTAAATTCAATCGAATTCAGCTTTCCATCTTTATCACGTGATCTTAGTGGGATATGGTGAAGAAAGTTCTCTTCGCTATTCCCCCAACGTCCAAAATGTTTGAAAACCAAGGGAATCAAGCAAGGAGAACCTCCACCAGTGTGCTTTTCTGTACTGTACTTCTCTATCTTCTTTTTTCTTCCTTTTTGAAGCTGCTGATCCATCCGTTGTGGCTGCATGTGAAATTACTTCTGAGCTCCACGGGTGAGCCAGAGAGATGTGAAGTTCAACGTTGAAGTCAGTTGCATTATGGACAGCTATGTCAGGTTTGAACTGAGAGCTGCTGTAACAGTCTCTTGGCTCAATAATGTGAGGAAGTCTGTCTGTCTGTCTCTGTCTGTTTGTTCCACTCTGTTTGTCTGTCTGTCCGTTTGTTCCACTCTGTATGTCTGTCCTACTCTGTCTGTCTGTCTGTCTGTCAATACATATATTTTTCATAAATGAACTATAGCACCAAAGCAATAGCTAAACTACGTGTCCATTACATCTAGCACATACATGAAAACTGGTTGTTTGTCTGTCTGTCTGCTTTGTTGTCTGTCTGCCTTTCTGTCTGTCTGTTTGTTTGTCTCTTTTATTGACTCTCATTTGTGTTTGTTGTTTCTTGTTTATGCAGCCGGTTTGTGTAAATCATTGACACACGGTGTGACGAAGCTGAACGGCGTGAGAATAGTGCAAGGATCAAGAGTTGAGATGACATCTCGTCCATGGAAAACAAGTCACATGGCATTCGGTTTAGAAGGTGCAGCACGAGCAGTCAGCAACAACAAACCCACACAAGCCGATATACAAGTGAACAGAGACAGTTTGGAAGGCACACCAATTTCTCCTGATGAAGAGATGCATCCAAGTGTGACTAACACAAATTCAGATGTCAGAGATGTTTTGTCTTATTCAGCTGGCAATGGACCTACTGCGGCGTTTATGAAGTCTCATACACGTGGACACAGAGCTGTACAGAGTAGTGACCTTGCATTGGAAGACGTGGCAACTGATGATGTATTGGAGGGCAATGGGAGAGACGTAACTTTATTACGAATTATAGGAAGAGGAGACGAACAGAAGAGAACAAGGGATGCTGAAGTTGATGTGTCGATGGACAGCATTGAAGGTGAAGTAGATATCAACGAAGTGAATCGAGACGAACACTTTGAATTAAAAATACTTGAAAAGGATCACAGAGAGTCACACAAAGATCAAACAAGTGGAACATCAGGATATGAAGCGGCAGTATCTGATTATAGGGATTCTAGTGTTGACTCTCATTTTGTCTCTGCTGGAGGGCAGGCACTTAGTAACAAGCAAATGTCGTCTCTGTGGAGGCAGACACCGCGCGGAAAACCTTTACATTGTGCTAGTGAATCACAGTCAAGTAACGTAAACGAGAGAGCTGCTGATGCATTGAGAACTTGTGAGCATGAGCAACCAAGGGAAGGAAACACACATGTAACTAGTGTGTCATCTTTGTCAGTAAATGATAGTCTAGATAATACGATACAACAGGAATCTAAGTCTCACGTAACTACGTCTCTAGAGAGCAGGAAATTTGTAATGAGTAATGAGGACTTAGTGTCTAATCAATCAGTCAGTGGTGGAGGAAGTGAGGAGAGAAGGATGAAGTCACAATACAATGAGATGAGCATGAAACGACGGACAGCTGTTGATGGTTTGGAGAGAAATCAAGGGAAACATGGACATCTCTTCATGTCATCGGTCGTGATGAATACTCCCGCGTCTTCAACCGTTCAGGCAGCTTTGAGTCAATATCTAGCCAGTCAATCGTCAGAGACGATAAACCACGTTACTAGCATCTCAAGTAGAAACTCGAGTTTGTTAACCAGTGATGCACATTCTGCTCACGCACGTACAGCTCACGCATGTACACAAGACGTGAAAATCGACACATTGAATGTACAGCCATCTGTTGCTATAGCAACCAAGCCTGTTGACAACGTGGAGAAAAGAGTTGCCGGATATAGACTTCGCGAGGTGGCGTCCGAACAGAAGCTGACAGGAATACTGAAGAAGTCGAGCAGCAACAGACCAAGTTCTGCATCTCGTGCGGATATGTTGCGGTCATCATCGTGTGACAAAGCTGCTGCTGCAGATATAATGAAGAAAACCGTACGATTTGCAGACGTTCAACAGCAAGTGAAAGCGTCATCACCTCTGGATGATTACCCACACGGTTCGTCTGTTAGATTTCGAAGGAAACGTGCTGCCAGTGCGCCTGCTAACTCACGAACAGCAAGACAACAAGACACAGAGCGTGTGGTTGTACAGCACGAGGCTCTATCTGTCGTTAGCGTAGCAAGAAAAGCGTCACAGAATCGACAGAACGCAAGAGGATACAGCAGAACAACGAATGGACACACAACAACGAGAAGAGTTTGGGAACCGAAAGTTGTGATTAAGAGTGAATCATCTGGGTCTGGTGACGATGTAGTTCAGGAAGAAAGTCGAGTGGATGACGAGGAACGTAGAGATGAGGATAAAATCGGACAAGAGCAGGTGGATGTTGATCAGTTGGACGTCGATGTGGGGGCAAGTATTGCATTAGATAAGACACCAACTGATGACGAGATCAACCAGTTGTGGAACACAGTGAGAGCACGACTGCAGCACGAATCGAGTTATGACACACTCAAAGGATTGATCTCGTCCACGTCCAGATCGACTGGTGAGACAGCGAGATCTACGAACATGCCAGCGACGTCTGATGGTAGCGACACAGCCGAACATCAGTCAACTAAACAGACAACTAATGTTTACGTGCGCAATCGCTCGCAACTGACGAACAGACCAACGATGGCTGCTCGTGTCTTCACAGTTAGGGATCCTCCTCAAGACTCCATAAAGCCGGTACATGCAGCGATGCCCCAAACACAGACTCCGGTTACTACCAGTCAGTCGGCGTCTCATTTGCCATTGGAGTGTGGGTTTGTGGAGACGTCTCTGTATTCCGATTCTCGTCAAACTGTAATGAGTCGGCAGCCTGTGTATGTGAGACATTATCAACAACAGGCGGAGATGGCATTAGCGAGGGGTTTGATGCGGATGCTTCCCACTGCTGGTAGGAGTAATGGGTTGCCAGGTAATGTGAAAGAAGGTCATACGGGCTATAGTGGCGGTGACAGGGTGATGGCGAGAAATGGACAAAGTCAGGCAATGTCTAATGGAAAGAAACGTCAGTGTGTGTGTGTGTGTGTGTGTGTGTGTGTGTGTGTGTGTGTGTGTGTGTGTGTGTGTGTGTGTGTGTGTGTGTGTGTGTGTGTGTGTGTGTGTGTGTGTGTGTGTGTGGTGCTGTGGCTCAATTGGTTAGAGAGTGCGTTTGGAGAATGGAAACGTACAGGACCTTGCAGGGTTGCAAGTTCAAGTCACAGTGATGGTGAGCTATGGCATAATTTCCTTGGGCAAGAAACTTACACACATTTGCCTCTCTTGACTCAGGAGTATAAATGAGTACCTGGTCATTGACTGGGGTGGCAAAGACCTCCAACTGCGACAAAGTTCATCAGCCACTGGGGTCTGGGTGGGACTTTGGGTTCCCACACCACAGTTGGCGTCGTAGTTGGTGCTCCTGCGAGTACCTGGTCAGGCTCTATCAGATTGCTTAGCATGGCCTATAGCTCCTGCGTAGTGCACAGGAACCCAGCCATCTGGCTGAGGGGCGTCACCATTTAACGGCAGCTCCTTATTCATTTGCCATTCTTTGTGTGTGTGTGTGTGTGTGTGTGTGTGTTTGTTTGCACGTGTGTGTGTGTGTGTGTGTGTGTGTGTGTGTGTGTGTGTGTGTGTGTGTTTGTTTGCACATGTGCGCGAGCATGTGTATTGTCTAAACGTTGTCCTCGTTTTCTAGCAATGAGCACGTTATCTATTGAGGAAATGCAGGTTTTACGATCACTGGAAAGGCTTAACAGCAAACTCGACGGTAAGACATGCATTTGCTTCATAGTTCATTCACCACAGAAGAGAGCATCATCCAGATTGCCAGAAATACAAACACAAACACAAGCCGAGACATAATAAACTATCACTTAGGAGGGAAGGGTTTGCATCTACATCAACATGCCATATTTCTTCTAATACAAGCCCGCCACTTGTATTGTTTGTAATGGTCTATAGACTGGGCTTGTATTAGAGGGTGGGCTTTTATTTCCAAACCTCATGTAACAATGAACGTAGTGACTCAAAACACATAGACATACTAGAAAATTTATTGAGTTACTGAGCTACCACACATACTAGCACATCGTGGCATGTCATTAAAAGTTAGCGTGCATCCACTACTCTGCATCTAAGGTCCCTATTTGTTGCATGTCTGTTTCACATCACCCAGGCTCTCTCAAACTGACAGGGGCAGGCGGCCATTACCATTATCCATTATGTACACGTGACACCGGATGTCATCAGTCTGATTTGGTCAAAGGGCTGATTTGGGGGATCTACCCCAATAATCCTCCACAGCAACAAGTTCTTTCTTGAAGATTTACAGTAAACCATGTAGATAAGAAGAGAGCAGACATCACGCAATTTAAAGAAATGAGACACAGATACAGAAGATGTAAAGACGTGTGCCACGTGCTCCAGTCGTATTGCACATGCACATTACATGAATAATGGCATAATGGTGAAATCAGTGTGGCGCTGTTGTTTGGATGCGGGCGGGTGATGTGAAACAGACATGCAACAAATAGGGGCCTATGGTACATCCATTTGCCAAGTACTCTTTAATTCTTCGTTTCTACTTCATCTGTTGTGTGTATGCACAGCATGAGCATTTACTAGAAGGTTAGGATCTATTAATTGAAATGCAGGCACGGATCCAGAATTTCCAGTAGGCCCCGGGCTAGCCACGCCCATTTCTGACATTCGGGGAAGGCAATCCGAGTAAATATGTTTATAGGGTCAAAACTAGTGTGCTGTAATTAAGTTAATTGACATTGTCACAACACCAAATGGTGCTGGACATCAGCCTAATGTGTCTAGTTATTAGGACACCAATCATGCTACTGCTATAATTCAAACCACTTCATTACTCGTATACCCATCAAGACCGAGTCAGTCAACTATGTCATTTCTATTATCAGTCAGTAACTTATGTTAGTCTGTCTGGTTGGCTTGCTGGGGGGAGGGGCGTGCCTGGTGAGCCACCCCATAGATCCGTGCCTGGAAATGAGCCCTGGACTGCATGTGTATTAGATGGGAAATTATTGGAAGATGCGTTTGTATTAAGAGATACTCTATACTCACAGGTATGAAGTCGTTTGTGAATTTATAGAGAAGAAAGCTGTCATGCAGAGTGCACACAATGCAGTCGGTGGTGCCACCTTCACGGTCAAGACTATACAACCACAACAGAGACAGAACACGTCGACCACAGTGAGTCACATCCTTCTCATACAGACGTACAGACACAGACAAACAGACAGACACACAGACATATGGACAGACAGACAAACAGACAATGGAGAAACTGATGGACAGACAGACATGCAGACAGACATATGGACAGACAGACAGACAGATGTGCAGACAGACATATGGACAGACAGACAGACAGACATATGGACATACATGCATACATACATACATACAGACAGACAGACAGACAGACACACTCACACATTACATGCATGTTTTTATAGACTGGAGCTTCCTACAGAACGACTGCCCGCACTAGATCGTTATCAGACATGCCGAAGACTCGAGTGAGACGTAACCCACAAGCGGTCGCCGCCGCAGCAATCGCCGCTGCTCAATCGCGTAACTCAAGGACGCAACCTCATGTACCTGTTCATAGACAAGCATACTATAACATGTAGACACTCAGTTCGTTATTGATATAAACAGTATGACTTGATTGAATTCTATTTTTATACTTGGAGTGACATTAGGGTTACTAAAGAAATAAGCCGTTCAGGTGACTACTAGACCTTCTTGTCTTGCAGTCCTTGTTCGATGATTGCTAGATCATCGAGGTCGTCGTTGAGGATTGATTTTAGATGCTCGAGCCCTCGCTGTTGTTCCTTCAAGTGTTGCTTGATCTCATGCAGAGACGCAGGGTCGAGTGCGAATTGAGTTTCTAGCGTGTCGGGTGGAGACGTGAGCGATTGCAGACGTATTTGAGACATGAGCTCGTTTAGTCGGCCTTTGAATTGCATGGGAGCGTTGAGTTCCGTCTGGATGCTGTCGAGTTGAATGTGTAGCTGCTCCTCGTCTGGTTGAACGGCGAATCCTTGTTTTCTCGTGATTTCTTGCTCGACCATGACGTGTAGAACGCGTCGTTGTAGTTCGTGGTGCTTGCGTCGGAGCTGCGCGAGCTTGGCCATCGTCGTCGTGTGTTGCTGCTGCAGTTGGCTGACGTTGTCTCGAATGATCTTCAGTCTCGATTGATGCTGCTGCGTCTCCTGCTCCTGTTGCTTGATCCGCTGCTGCAGTTCGGACAACCCGATGATGGGAACGGGAAGCATCCTGTTCGGATCGGGATTCTCTTGCTTCGCTGTGTCCCACATGAAATCGTCGATACCGACAGGCGGATTATCCAAATATGATTGAATCTGAGTCGACGTCATGCCGGATTTCAAATAGAGACGGACCACACCCACCTGTTTGAGTTGTGACTGCATCATTGTTGACTGTAGGACGTCGTAGAGACGACTAGCGGGAACGCGTCGGGTTCCACCCGCTGCGGATACTTCGCTCACGTACAACACGACCTCACAACGACCGCTCGGCAGTCCCTTGATCGTCTCCACACGTACAGCAAACTCGGGTTTCCCGCCGAGTATTCTATGGACTTCTTGTTGGATCACAGTCGACTTGTCATGCAGTTGACTCTCCGGCTGCTTGAACTCTAACCCTAACAGACCGTCTTCGTCCTTCGCTGTTGGCAACCGATTGTATGCGATCGATTTGAAGCGGCCGAATGGGTTTTCCGGTCTGAAGTTGACGACGTCTTGCTGGCTAGCAAACCCCTTGCCTTCTCCCCAATAAGCTTGCAGCTGGTTGAACTTGGCGATCACAGCGTCTCGCTCATCGCCAAACACATTCGGACGAGACAGAGCAAACGCCATGACAGTCAACTCGTTGCCTGCTGTCTGCACCTGCTGCTGTTGCCCAAACGACGTCCCTGAAGGCATACCTAACGTGAGACCAAGCCCTCCACCTTGAGGCTGTTGTCCTAACCCTAAACCTTTCCCCAATTGTAACCCGGTCATTCCTTGTCCGAGTCCTCCTCCTCCCAGTTGAAGTGCCATTCCTCTATTACCACCAAGTTGTAGGCCTCCCGTTTGACTCTGCATACCAAGACCGAGTCCAAGTCCAGTCGGCTTCGTTTGGTTCAAACCGAGGTTAAACCCACCCAATTTCTGCGTCTGTCCTAACCCTAATCCTCCAGTTTGACCACCAAGAGACAAGCCACCGCCTGGTTGACCGAGTCCAAGGCCGAGTCCACCAGTTTGTTGACTCGTTGTTGTTGTTCCGAGACCAAGTCTGAATCCTGTCTGCTGCTGCTGCTGCTGTTGACTGAGTCCCAATTGTAAGCCTCCTGTTCCTTGTGTCTGTGCCCCGAGACCGAGTCTCAAGCCGCCCTGCTGAGGTTGACCACCAAGTCCAAAGCCTAAACATTGCAATAATGGATAACACACACACACACACACACACACACACACACACACACACACACACACACACACACACACACATGCACACACACATGCACGCGTGCACACACACACACACACACACACACACACGCACACACACACACACACACGCACACACACACATGCGCGTGCGCACGCACACACACACACACACACAAGTTGGTGCCAAATGTAACAACATCCACTGCATCTAATCACCAACATCATTGGCTCTCTTGTGTTTCCAACAATTTTAATTAATTAATTAACTAAACTAATCAATTTCTCTAAATATTTTGCAACATTCAAATATATTTTTCCTAAAATTTCTATAAAATAGTAAAAATTACAACATTAAATATTAAAAATTATGTTTTAATATTAATGCTCAGAATATCAAAATTTAATTTAAAATTTTGCTGTCATGTCACGTGACACTCCAGTGCAGACGTCACACCAAACTGTATTGAAACGTACTCGTTACCTGTTCCTCCTCCCAGCTTAAAGCCTTGTGTTTGTCCAGTCTGCATGATGAGACGATAATTTGTGCAATTGGGAGCTTGAAAAGCAACAGAAGCAACGATTTTGTCCAAAAAAATTCACGCACCGAATGGGCCCCTTTACAAAACAATTAAACAGAAAGCAATAAAGTTGTCCGTATCACACCAGCGAATCAATCCCGTAAGCTCAATTTGAATTTTCTCTGAAATCTCACACTCATCCTCTCTTAGCTAACGTGCGTTAGATTTAGGCGCGAACTACACCATTTACCCCGGATATCAGAATGAAATTGTGGACGCCAGAAATCTCTTGGCACGAAAAGCTAAGAATTCTCAGTCTCGATTTGTATCCAAAGCCAATTAAATGCGGTGAATCAATTGTGTGGAAGCTAGCGACAGCCGGAGCGGACAATGACGTGAAAATATGGCACGTAACCGTGCCAGGACGCAGTCTCGAGTTTCGAGCAAGTCTTGATAGGCATAGCAACGCTGTGAACGTTGTCAGGTTTTCACCCAGTGGTGAGTACTGCTTCAGTCAGTGCCGCTGTGCTTTGCGTACCCCGACGTTCGGCTGCGCTGATTGTTAGCTGCGCATGCATAGTAATGGACGGGTGTGCGAGGTATAATTGTTGTTTGGTTTTAGGAGAATTTCTGGCATCTGGAAGTGACGGTGAGATTTACATAAATTAAGTAAAATTTAAAAAAATTAATTAAAAATAAAGTTGTATAAATTGATATTAATTTTTATTTATGTTTGTGATGGTGTAAAGCATTTCAACACTTTATTAGTTTGTGTTACTAATCATATCTGGTTTATTAATTTTGTTGGTTTGATATCAAATTTTATTCAAATTGTGTGCATTGCTGGGTGTTTTTGATGTTTGTTAGATTGCTCGATTATGTTGTGGAGATTCAGTGAGGACAAACCTGTACAGAAACAGACTCTGAAGGATGATTGTGAGCCGAATAAAGAGAATTGGTCTGCCGTCAAGATTTTAGGGTTAGTCGTTTTGAAGTGCACACACACACACACACACACTCACACACACACACACGTACACACATACACACACACATGTACACATATACACACACGTAGACACATACACACACACACGTACACACATACACACATGTAGACACATACACACACATGTACACACACACACACACACACACACACACACACACACACATACACGCACACATGCACACGTACACACACACACGTACACACATACACACGCACATGTACACACACACATACACACATGTAGACACACACACACACACACACACACACACACGTACACACATACACACATACACACAGGTAGACACATACACACACACACACACACACACACACACACACACACATACACACACACACACACACGTACACACATACATACACACACACACACACACACATACATGCACACATGCACGTACACACACACGTACACACATACATGCACACACGCACACATACACACACACATGTACACACACACATGTACACATACACGCACGCGCACACACACACACGTACACACATGTACACACATGTACACACACACACACATACATGCACACATGCACGTACACACACACGTACACACATACATGCACACACGCACACATACACACACACACGTACACACACACATGTACACATACACGCGCGCGCACACACACACACACACACACACACACACACACACACACACACACGTACACACATGTACACACACACACACACACACACAAGTATTGTGACATTTTGTAATTGTGATTGTGTTGTATGTGTCAGAGGTCATGCTGTTGGTGTGTATGATATTTCATGGTCTCCTGATTCAAATTTTATGATATCTGGTGCTATTGATAACCGAGCTATTGTGTGGGACGTCAAGAAAGGCAATTTATAATCAAATGAAACAAAAGAGTTAGACGACCGTCAACGTGGAGACAAGGATGGACGATAGATGGATGGATGGATTGATTGATTGTTGGACAGAGGCAGACAAATGGACAAAGAAACTGATTAGTGGATAAACAAATGGGCTGACAGTTGGATAGACAGCAGATATTGGCATCATGCCACATGGATGGAAAGATGACACACAAACACATGGACAGACGGACAGACAAATAGACATCCGACAGACAAATAGACTTACATACATACATACAGACATACAGACAGACAAATAGACATACAGACAGACAAATAGACAGACAGATATATGGATAAACAGATATACAGTTAAATGTACAGACACATGAATGAACAAATGGACAAACACTGAAACAGACATATTTTTGGAACAGAATGTCACTCCACTGACGACAGCAACACAACTTAATCACCAAATTTTCCTATTTACAGGTAAAACGTTGCTAACCTTTTGTGAGAGTGACAGCTATGTTCAAGGTGTTGCTTGGGATCCTAGACAGCAATACGTGGCGACTCTCAGCAATGATTCGTAAGCCACATTCCGGCATGATCACACCCACGCATCACATTGTATTACCATATTCAGATCGTGCAGAATCTACTCGTTGATATCCAAGCAAAACCTGATTCATCAGATCTCTAAGTGCAATCTGGGAAGAGAGAACTTTGATGTCTGTGTACATGTCTCGTGTGCTTTGGTTTTTGTCTCATTTTCATTGTGTTAGGAGAAGCTTCTCAAAATGTCATTTGAGGGATCGACGTTGGGCAGTTTCTTTAGACGACTTACTTTCTCTCCGGATGGTTTACTGTTGATTGTACCATGTAAGATGACATTGCTACATAATTACTTAATTATTATATGTTACTAAAGTACTTAATTAATATCAATTATTTTTGATAATGTTGATATTAATTTGAGGTTGAGTAGAGTCTGTGAATTCAAAGTGTGGATATCTGTTATCCTGTGCTGTGCTGGTGTGTGTGTGTGTGTGTGTGTGTGTGTGTGTGTGTGTGTGTGTGTGTGTGTGTGTGTGTGTGTGTGTGTGACAGTCACATGCATCCCAGTAACACATACGTTTCATACGTATTACACTGTTTTTCATCAGCTGGTAAAATTGAAAAAGATGGCTCAAGTTTCAATGCAACGTTTGTGTTCAACAGAGCATCACTCAGCAGGTGAGAAACTTGGTTGACATGTCAGTCAAACAGTGACATTTATATGTATGTCTGTTGTGTTGTTAGGCCTGCTGTATACCTTCCCAGTCCGGGAAAATCTACCATTGCCGTTCGATGCTGTCCAGTCTTCTTCCAACTGAGACAAAAAGGTGTGCAGTTGGGTCAGATCTGTTTGTCATGAAATTCAATGACAGGAAGTTGATAGCATGTTCAACTGTCCGTCTGTCTATCTGTAATTTGTTTGTCTGTCTGTCTATTTGTTTGTCTGTATGTCTATTGTCTGTCTGTCTGTAATTTGTCTGTCTGTTTGTCTGTCTGTCTGTTTATCTGTCTATTTGTTTGTCTGTCTATTTGTCTGTCTGTCTGTCATTTGTCTGTCTATTTGTCTGTCTGTCTGTTTGTCTGTCTATTTGTTTGTCTGTCTGTTTGTCTGTCTATTTGTTTGTCTGTCTGTCTATTTGTTTGTCTGCCTATTTGTCTGTCTGTCTGTTTGTCTGTCTATTTGTTTGTCTGTCTATTTGTTTGTCTGTCTATTTGTCTGTCTGTGTAATTTGTCTGTCTGTCTGTCTATTTGTCTGTCTGTCTGTAATTTGTCTGCCTGTCTGTCTGTAATTTGTCTGTCTGTCTGTCTGTCTGTTTGTCTGTAAGTTGTCTGTCTGTCTGTTTGTCTGTCTATTTGTTTGTCTGTCTGTTTGTCTGTCTGTTTGTTTGTCTGCCTATTTGTCTGTCTGTCTGTAATTTGTCTGTCTGTCTGTCTGTAAGTTGTCTGTCTGTCTATTTGTCTGTCAATACATATATTTTCAAACATTGAACTATTATACACCATCTAAGCAAAGCAACTAAATACTACCCAAGCCAATGTCTGTCTGTAATTTGTCTGTCTGTCTGTCTGTCTGTGTCTGTTTATTTGTCTGTCTGTCTGACTGTCTGTCTATTTGTCTGTCTGTTTTTGTCTGTCTTTGTTTGTCTGTCTATTTGTCTGTCTGTCTGTCTGTTTATTTGCCTGTTTGTCTGTCTATTTGTTTGTCTGTCTCTGTCTATTTGTCTGTTTGTCTGTTTATTTGTCTGTCTGTCTGTCTGTCTGTCTTTCTTTCTATTTATGCCAACCTCAAGTATGTCCTAATCTCAATGTATTCCTAGACGTGAGCGACAACTGCAAGACATTATTCAAGTAAGTATTCTACACGAACGTCCAATTGTCACAATCGTTGCTACCTATTCTCCACCTCACAGATTGCCATATCGGATGGTCTTCGCTGTGGCCACACTAGAAACTGTCCTACTCTACGACACACAACAGACGCTGCCCATTGCAATGATAGGAAAGATCCATTACGCTCCATTAACGGATCTCACTTGGTGCGTCAATCATCGTGCATTTTCTCACCCATTTAGTGCTCATACGTTTTTCCAAGGTCTACAAATGGTCAACTGCTGGTTGTATCGTCATCTGATGGTTACTGCTCGCTCATTGAGTTTGCAGATGGAGAACTAGGCGTCCCTCTAACGCCTACAGAACTCCAACAGATTAACAGCAACACAACCATCTCTGCACCTGCAAATGCATGTAACCCAGTGAGTCAGCAGACGTCGGGCATGAAGCTTGAGAAATCGGTTCTTGCGACAAACGCAACACAAGTGTATCCTCATGTAGTTGCTACGGCAATTCCTGGAGCAGCAACAAGCGCTCAACGAGCACCGACTATGAAATCTTCGGATCATGCAGCATGTGGAGTAACTCTGAATGAACCGTATGTGAAGAGGGTAATACAGGAGTCTACGATGCCTGTTTCTATGGTTACCTTACTCCCACCCATTGGCCACACCCCCACACAACCAACTCATGTTTCTGTGGTTACCTTACTCCCGCCCACCAGCTACACCCACACACAACCGACCAACCAGTTATCATCCCTACAAGTCAGTGATCATGATGTGTACACTATCCCAATCAAAACTGAATTGCCACAGCCGACGCCGACGCCGGGATGGCACACACCAAACTCACAACAACCAGCAAACATGGGCAACGCAACTCCCGACAGTGGAGGTCAACTCAAACCGCGCAGGCTGCCATTATCTGCCCTCAAAGCTGTCTGACACAACGAATCAAGAGAGACACACACAGATGGACTTTAAACGTTTAGACCTCCTTCGTACATGCTCTGATACTTGTGTAAACCGTTTACTTTTACGTTCACAATATAACTGAGCTATTTACAAGTGTAATCATCAGAAGAAATATTTCCTCTCCGGTTTACCGTCTAGTCTGTCTTGTCGCTTCTTCACAACAACAAAACGTATAGTTAGGCGCTTGAATGGTTGCTGATGTGATGGGTCTGCGTCTTACCTTGTGCCACGTGAGTAGAGAGTATATTCCTGCTGGTACTAGAAGGCCAAACACGAAGCCGTAAAATGCAGTCTTGGGTGTCACTCTGAATGTGTCGAATGTGCGTTCCCTCATGAGGCCCCACCGCTCGATAGCTTCGGATTGCTATTGAAAGAAGGCAATTGAGTGTAATGAAAATGGAAGGGTAGACTGGCGGCGTACAAGGAGGTCTCCGTGTCGATCTGGAGGCTTGAACTTGGACGCCATTTTGGAGGTTTGATAGCAATTTTGTGTACGCGGGGCGCTTTATACTTCGCAAAACTATTGCTACGTTAGTATGATATCTAAATATTTATTTGATTACCACGCGGTAACTAAAAATCTAAATTTAACTAATTTAATTAAATTTTGATATGTACATGTGCGTAATCAGTTTAGACGATTAAACAATGTCAGTTGTTACTCGTTGCTGTCACTCTCACTGTTGCTGCTGCTGATGCCTTCGTATCCACCAAGTAAACTCAACCCTGAAGCTGGAGCTCCCTGCTGCTTCAACCCAACTGCAGGCTGTTCACTTCCATTACTCAACTCTGGTTTGACCTTTTTCTTCACCAGAACTCCCAGCGTTCTCATAGATCCCAACGTTTTCTCCTCTAGTTTTGCCTTCTTTGCTGACGGCTCTTCATCGTTGTCTCTACTGGTCAACAAATCGGTTGCTTTCTTTATAGGATCACTGGCCTTCTTTGAGATTCTTTCTTCATCATCTGAATCATCCTTTATCCTTCTAATGTACTTAGAGTCTGTACCAAAAACGGCTTGGACTTCGGCCTCATCTTCTTCATTTGCTTTCTTCAGGAGCATCTCTTCAAATTCTCGATTTTTTGAGAGCATGTCCTCGTGGTCCACCTTGACAAATCGTGAGTTCTGGTCTTTGATCTCTTCTAAAGCGTCTAGAATGTCCATTTCTCTCTTCGATTCCTTTGTTCGACTCTCAAGTGCTTTCATTGGGTTGCTCATTTCTTCTTCTTCTCTCTCTGCATCAAGACGTTTGTCTTCTTCGTCTGCCAGTTTTTGTGCTTCAAACGTCCTCGTTGCTCCTCCTTCACACACATAATCCGTCGTTTCCGGGTCCGTTCGGAACACAATCTCAGATATACATCCGGGACATCGAATATAGAAACGATATTTTCGCAGTCCCAGATACGTGTCGTTCTGTACCGTCTCCCTTCTAGCGTTGAACTTCTTTCCCTTGTACACGTAGTTGCCACACGTGTTGCACTGCATAGAAAAGGGCGCCATAATACGAATAACATACTGACGGTCTTTAGGAAGGTGAAGCTTCGGAATCTTAGTAAAGTCAAAGTCTGGCGGAAAGTACTTGTTCAAAACCTTCCGTTCGGTCATCTCACAAACAGCACTGCCACGCAAAGATGACGTTAATGTTAAACCTAACGCGCGCTAAAATATGTTACAGCGCGTGATCTAAATGGCTGAAGGATATGACTCTGACTTGGAGCGTTTTCTGCAAGAAGTACGCACAGATTGCTTAATCACAAAATTTAAAATAATAAAAATCTTGTTTCTAGACTATTTCATCCGATGTGGATTCACTAGCGGCTTCGTTACCAAGCAGTCCCGAAGTCTCAATAGACAGGCGACACGGACAACAGAGTGGAAAGACTGTTGGTCGACATTGGTGGGACGATGACGAGGAGATCGGAGAGAGGCGCAGCTTTCTGAAGCCTGTACGAGAAAAAGAGCTAGAAGAAGTAAGAAGATGGTGGAAATGGCATCTTTTCGTGTCTCATTTCTCTGTCGGCTAGCTTGCCTGTTTGTTTGTTTGTTTGTTTGTTTGTCTGTCTGTCTGTTTGTCTAAGTAGTTGGTTAGTTATTTGTTTTGTGTATTTGTGTAGTTGTCTGTCAGTTCTGTAAATTGATCAATACATTCTGTGAATTTCTATCTGTCTGTTTCTCTGTCTGTCTGTTTCTCTGTTTCTCTGTCTGTATGTTTCTCTGTCTGTCTATTTGTCTGTTTCTCTGTCTGTCTGTTTGTCTTTTGTTTGTCTGTTGTCTATTTCTCTGTCTGTCTGTTTGTATGTCTGTTTGTCTGTTTGTTTGTCTTTTTGTTTGTCTGCATGTTTGTTTTTGGGTTGTCTGTCTGTGTGTCTGTCTGTCTTTCTGTATGCTTGTCTGTTTGTCTGTTGTCATTAATTGTCTGTCTGTCTTTGTTTGTCTGTTTGTTTGTCTGTCTGTTTGTTTGCTTTTCTGTCTGTTGGTTTGTCTGTTTGTCTGTTTTTGTGTCTGTCTGTGTGTCTGTCTGCCTTTCTGTATGCTTGTCTGTTTGTCTGTTGTCATTAATTTATTGGCTGTCTGTCTTTGTCTGTCTGTTTGTTTGTCTGTCTGTTTGTTTGCTTCTCTGTCTGTCGGTTTGTCTTTCTGTTGTCTGTTTGTCTGTTTTTGTGTCTGTCTGTTTTGTCTGTCTATGTGTCTGTCTACCTTTCTGTATGCTTGTCTGTTGTCTGTTGTCATTAATTGTCTGTCTGTCTTTGTTTGTTTGTCTGTCTGTTTGTATGTCTGTTTGTATGTCTGTTTATATGTCTGTTTGTATGTCTGTTTGTCTGTTTGTCTGTTGTCATTAATTGTCTGTCTGTCTTGTTTGTCTGTTTGTTTGTCTGCCTGCTTGTTGGTTTCTCTGCCTATCTGTTTGTCTTTCTGTTTGTCTGTTTGTCTGTTTTTGTGTCTGTCTGTTTGTCTGTCTGTGTGTCTGTCTGTCTTTCTGTATGCTTGTCTATTTGTCTGTTGTCATTAATTGTCTGTCTTTGTTTGTTTGTCTGTCTGTTTGTCTGTCTGTTTGTTTGTCTGTCTGTTTGTCTGTTTGTTTGTCTGTCTGTTTGTCTGTTTGTTTGTCTGTCTGTTTGTCTGTTTGTTTGTCTGTCTGTTTGTCTGTTTGTTTGTCTGTCTGTTTGTCTGTTTGTTTGTCTGTCTGTTTGTCTGTTTGTTTGTCTGTCTGTTTGTCTGTTTGTTTGTCTGTGTGTTTGTCTGTTTGTTTGTCTGTCTGTTTGTCTGTTTGTCAATGGTAGTATATTTTCTTAAATCGACACTAGAACATTCACATATCATAAACTAAAAGAATTTCCAGCGACCACCAAGGCCGCAAACAAAACACTGTTTGTCTGTCTGCCCATTTGTTGTCTACTTTTTTGGAAGTCTCTCTGTTTGTCTGCAATAGTACACAGTTTTGAATTACGTGTAGTGGCAAGTGATTGTTCTATTCTTTATCATATGTTGTAGACAGCTGGATTGAAGACGTCTGCAACCTTTCAGTCGACAACAGCAAAATCAGACTTTAGTGCTGACAGTCTAGATGCAGGTACAGTATAATAGGTGTGTGTGTGTGTGTGTGTGTGTGTGTGTGTGTGTGTGTGTGTGTGTGTGTGTGTGCATGTGCGTGTGTGTTGTTCGTGCATGTGTGCATGTTGTGTGTGTGTGTGTGTGTGTGTGTGTGTGTGTGTGTGTGTGTGTGTGTGTGTGTGTGTGTGTGTGTGTGTGCTTAGTCGTGTTGGCCACTCACTCCACCGTGTGTGCACACATGCTAACCAATCATTCACGGAATAATGTGAAACTTATGTCTCTCCTCATCTCATTCTGTACAAACACCATATCAAATGTGTGTTCTATTAGTTCAGCCTGTTGATGACCCGTCCATTGCTCATCAGTCTGATGATTTCAATGACACATTTAGTGCATCATCGCATGCCCAGTCTCCACTCATTCAATCCAAACCAAGTCAGTTCTCTCAGTCTGGAGTTTCACTACAACACGGGTTAGACACGATGGAAGAAGCGGCTGATAAGGAACGTTTCTTTGCTCAGTTGGAGGAGGGACGCTCATCACCCGTAGACTATGGAGAGCTAAATAGAAATGAGGATCTTAATGTAACAACAGGGACGTTGAAGGAGCTGGAAGAGCAGTTGAGGAAGAAAGGTGATGTGATACAGAAAGGCAGACAAATTGATAAGGAAACAGACAGACAAACGAATGGAAAGACATGCAAACAGGCAACAAAGTACACACACGTAGACAGGCAAGAGATAGACATGCATATAGACAGACAAACAAATAGACAGACAAACAGATAGACAGACACATAGACAAACAAACAGATGGACAGACACATAGACAGACAAACAGATAGACAGACACATAGACAGACAAACAGATTGGCAGACACATAGACAAACAAACAGATAGACAGACACATAGACAGACAAACAGATAGACAGACACATATACAGACAAACAGATTGGCAGACACATAGACAGACACATAGACAGACAAACAGATAGACAGACACATAGACAAACAAACATATAGACAGACACATAGACAAACAAACAGATAGACAGACACATAGACAGACAAACAGATAGACAGACACATAGACAGACAAACAGATAGACAGACACAGACACAGACAAACGGATAGACAAACACATAGACAGACAAACAGATTGGTAGACACATAGACAAACATGTAGACAGACAAACAGATAGACAGACATACAGACAGACAAACAGATAAACAGATAGACAGACACATAGACAAACAAACAGATAGACAGACACATAGATAGACAAACAGATAGACAGACACATAGACAGACAAACAGATAGACAGACACATAGACAGACAAACAGATAGACAGACAGACACAGACAAACGGATAGACAAACACATAGACAGACAAACAGATTGGTAGACACATAGACAAACATGTAGACAGACAAACAGATAGACAGACATACAGACAGACAAACAGATAAACAGATAGACAGACACATAGACAAACAAACAGATAGACAGACACATAGATAGACAAACAGATAGACAGACACATAGACAGACAAACACATAGACAGACAAACACATAGACAGACAAACAGATTGGCAAACACATAGACAGACACATAGACAGACAAACAGATAGACAGACACGTACACAGACAAACAGATATGTTTGCATACTTAATCAACTTTTGTCGTCTTTACAGATGCTGATGAAGCTTCTAGTAACTCTCTTAAACGCAGTGGCAAATCGTCATCGTCTTCATCAAGCAGCAGTAGCAGCTCATCTAGTAGTCATTGTAGTTCTTCTTCTCGTAAAGTTAGCAGCAAAGATGGCAGTGAAATCAGCGACAAATCATGCAATGGTCAGACATCAGACAATGAGAAGGTAACAGAAGGTGATGGTAAGCAACATGAGGATAGTGGAGAGAGAAGCTCAGAGACACCTGATGTTGGTATGGTGATTTGTACAGCAAGTTTAGTGCATTTGCTATTGTATCGTCACACACACACACACACACACACACACACACACACACACACACACACGCACACACACACACACACACACACGCACGCACACGTCTAACGTGCACATGTAAACAAACTGAGAGAAAAGAACTTACAAACTGTAGCTACTTGGTTGTAGTTCTAAACTGATTCTCATATTGTCTTCTATGATCACCTTTGTGTTTGTGGTTGCAGCCCAGTCTCTGTGGAAGACTACAGGCAAGTTAGCACAGGTAAGTGTCTAACAGCTAGCCACAAATAAAAGGACACAATCCACGTTGTGGTTACTCAGTAACATCTGCTTAGACACGCATGAAATTGTTTATGAACAAGAGACTTGACAATGTGACATCTGACAGTGATGTGAATGTAACAGACGTTGGGATATGGTTTTGATTAAGAAAACTTGAAAACTAATTTTTGGCTGTGTGTATGTGCATGCGTGCCTGTGTGCGTGCGTGCGTGTGTGCATGTGTGTGTGTGTGCATGTGTGTGCATGCGTGCATGTGCATATGTGTGTGTGTGTGTGTGTGTGTGTGTGTGTGTGTGTGTGTGTGTGTGTGTGTGTGTGTGTGTGTGTGTGTAACATTCAGAAATTTAAACAGACATTGTGCATTTCTTTCTTCTAATAATTTTAATTACATTTTTTTCTATCTGATTGTTTACTCTTTTAGCTTGACTCAGTGATCGGTCGAGACAAATTCACTAAAGGTATTGTCTTTCCACCAACTTCCGTTTATCCCATAGTACCACCACACGTTGTACCTTTCAGTTGTGTTGGATGCCATGCAGCATGCGTCACCAAACACAGACAACTTAGTCGGCATGCAACCAGAGAAACGTGGTTTCGAATTGTCACCAGTACGAGCCAGTGATAGTCCACCATTATCTCAACAAGTACCAGAAGTTATTGATTCAGTAGAGATTAGACAAGTGAGGTCAGACGATGATGATGACAGCAGTGAAGACGACGAACATCTCAGTAGGAAAGAAGATGAAGAACTGAGTGGGAACGACTCACAACAGATTGCAATGGAGGAACTTCAAGCTGCACTGAAAGCAGCCGGGTTGCCTCTTATAGGAGGGGAATGCGATGATCGTGATGATCGTATTGACGTGTCTCTATCAGGTCTTATCATTGAAGGTGCCGGTGGAGGCACGGTTGAAAAGATTAGTGAGTCAGGCAGCTTACTAACGTTAGCTCAAATGCACAATGTGTCTGCAGATGTGATAGCATTAGGGGCAGCTCACAGCCAGAAAAGAGATTATCAAATTCAAATCAAACGAGACGACTCCCGGGAAAGCAACGAGTCGTTGACATCTCAAGTTTCTATTGACCGGCAAGCCAACAGTGAAGAAACATCACGAATTGGCTCACCTGACAAATCACAAATTGAAGAAAGGAAGTTTGATTTCTCGCCTCTTGACACGATACGTGACGATCCTCGAGGGTTTGACCTTTCACCTGCGACTCCATTCTCACCACAACTTTCACCTACTGTTGCTCAGAAAGCGTTAGCTGATGCTGAGGTCGAAGCCATTGTGGCCGATGTAAAGAAAGTTGAGACAGAACTTCAACGTGTCGTGAATTCAACGAAGAAAAAGATTCAAAAGAAGAAACCACTCGCCGCAAAGTTCAGCAATTTAAGTCCACGAGTCAGTCAAATGCCCATGAAATCGAGAGTTGTGAAGAAGAAGGAGGAGCCGGGGTATTTAAAATCAACTGCCAGTACTGACTTACGTTATGGTTGGGGAGCAGGAGGATCCGGCAAAGTGTCAGCTGGTGATACTAAAATGGCGTCATCCTCTCATACGTTGAGACAGACTCATACACTTGAAGGAATTCAATTAGGGAAAGCAGTAGGGAGTGATGTGGGTGTGAGAGAGCGTTTGATGGATGTTGAGACGTCAGTGGGGAATGTGGATGCTGTACAGCTTGCAGCGTCTGTTGACTCATTTGCATCATATCTTCATCAGTTTGTGGAGCAGGCACCGGGCACTGCAAGTTCGGTTGCTATGGTGAGTGTAGCAGGGCTGTAGTTACACAAACCTTCGTGTGGTGTGCATGTCTATGCAGGCATGTGCGTGTGCGTGTGTGTGTGTGTGTTTGTGTGTGTGTGTGTGTGTGTGTGTGTGTGTGTGTGTGTGTGTGTGTGTGTGTGTGTGTGTGTGTACATGTGTGTGTGTTTGTTTGTTTGGATGTGTGTTTGTTTGAATGTGTGTGTTTGTTTGTTTGAATGTGTAGATTTGTTTGGATGTGTGTGTTTGTTTGTTTGTGTGTTTTTGTGTGTTTGTTTGTTTGTGTGGGTGTGTGTGCATCGTTGTACAGCATTTTCCACACTTAAACAGATTTTATTGCATTTGTGATTGTGTGTTTGTGTATTGTTGGTCGTTTGCTATATCTCATAGAGAACGTGGACATCTACAACAGATGAGAGAAACGCACACGAATCATCAGCGGGAAAACCATTTACCGCTGTTGGAGGGAAAGACGTCAAACTTGATGAAGTCAATCAGTGCAAACGATGTGATCGACTGCAATCAGAAGCTGATGAAAGAGAGAAGCATTGGAGAGAACGAGCAGCCGAAATGAAGCAACAACACGACGAAGAGAGACGAAGACTCCAGCAAGAAGTATTTATTCTACAAGCCAAGGTCAGTGTACATCATGATGTAGATGTTGTAATGGATGAGGTTATTGAATGGGCGTTATTTAGGCTGTGCATGTATGATACTTGCTTCTGTTATGTTTACGCAATTGGATGGTGTGTGTGTGTGTGTGTGTGTGTGTGTGTGTGTGTGTGTGTGTGTGTGTGTGTGTGTGTCTGTGTCTGTGTCTGTGTCTGTGTCTGTGTCTGTCTGTCTGTCTGTCTGTCTGCACACAAGTGTGCACACAAGTGTGTGCACTGTCATTTTGTAAGTCTGTACAATTTCAGCTTGTCAAAGTCTGAGGTAGTAATGAAAGTTTTTTATCGTTATATATTACACCCACCATACAGCCATGGTGTATGTTGCATGTTTCACACTCTATTAGTCCATGTGGTTGCCTCACATTTTGGGTAACATGTTGGTGGGACGTAGAAATACACGATTATTTGCAGATGGTTTGTGATTGAGGAATTTTGATGTTACAGTTGAGAGCCACAGAGCAGGAACATCAAGACAAACGGTTAGTGGAGGGCGATCATCAGTTAGAGTTGGAGAGACTGGAGAGAGAGTTAAAGGAGCAGGAAGGCTTGATACAAGGATACCAGCTGGTAGAGTTTAGTAGATGAACAAAGACAGACATTGCAATGCTGTGTCTTGTCATAAGGACAGATGGACAGACAGACAGATAGACAGATCAAGTGACTGACAGACAGACAGATAGACAGACAGACAGACAGACAGGCAGACAGACAAACAGACAGACCAAGAAACAGATCAAGAGACAGACAGACAGACAGACAGACAGCTCTGACTTAATTTGTCAAATTGTATAGAAATTATGTATTGATAACAACTAGCTGTTATGTACTGTATTGTTAGGTTTCATGGTGCAATGTGTATGTGTTGTGTAGGAAAATGAACGTCTTTACAAGGAAGTGAAAGATCAGCAAACGAAGATGAAAGCGGTCGAGAGTCATCTGTTTACTGAGAATCAACGTCAAGCAGCTGAACTTGTCTCTGTTAGGTGTGAAATGTTAGGGATAGGTAGTAACATAGAATAGACTGACAAATAGGGAGACAAACTTGTGGGGAAGATAAACAGATGGATAGACAATACATGGACAGACAGATGGAATTACAAATCAGATGGACAGATGAATGGACAGAAAGACAGACAGACAAGAGGCCCGAAAATATCTCAACCAGCTCTTATCAACAGCAACATGGACAACTGAGTGCAGACAGGACGAGTTTAAGAACTACTGGAGGACGCGATTCTCAATTGTGATGCAGCAGTGCAATGCAAGAGTGTTACTGGAGAAGATGAGTAGAGTCCAGTATAGTGGTGACTCAGTTGGTGTCATTAGTAACTCTGTTAGCTTATTGTCAACTGTTTGACTCTTAGTCGTAGTTAGGGACTTCTTGGGTCCTAGTTCTCTTAGAACTTGCTGATTTTAGCGTAGACTGTAATAATGTCTTGTATAAGAAATGTATGTATTGACAGACAGACAGACAGACAGACAGACAGACAGACAGACAGACAGACAGACAGACAGAACAGACAGGCAGACAGAGACAGGCAGACAGAGACAGGCAGGCAAGCAGACAGACAGACAGACAGACAGACAGACAGACAGACAGACAGACAGATCCTTGGAATCAAGATATAATTGAAAGAGCAGCAGAGCAAGATGGGTTTGCAGCTTAAGCCAGAGAAGAATTGAAAGAGAAGAAGTATAAGGACAAGATACTAGCAGCAGGAGGACACGCAAGTACCATTCCCTTAGTACTGGAACACTGGGCGTTGCGGCTGGGAAGCTCACACGTATCTCCATCAACTGTCTGAGAAATTGGCTGACGAATCTGGCAAGAAAAATGGTGGCCAGTTCAAGAATTATTGGAGGCGATGCTTATCAGTTGCTCTGCAATCATGTAATGCTAAAGTTTGTCAAAGAAGATTAGCCGTCAAATGAAGAACATGGACTATATTAGAGATACTTATTCACTACAACTTTGTTTCCGTTAATTTGACTTGTGTAACTTGACCCATGGTAGTACTGATGTTGAAAATAAATGAAAGATAGACAGACAGACAGAAAACTGACAGACAAACACATGGTAATCAGGTGGACAACTCAAAGTATAGACAGACAGACAGACAGACAGACAGACACATGGTAATCAGATGGACAACTCGAAGTATAGATAGACAGACAGACAGGGAGACAATCACTTTAGTCATTGCTCTTTGAATGGCTATACTTAGACGCAGTATTGCCTTTTGTATTCAATGGCAGGTCCAAGCTGGAACGACGTGAACAGGAGCTTCTCGCTGTTGGGGCCATTACTGGTCGGCAGCCACCTGAAGGCAGTGCTGCTTTAGGAGCAGCTCGAATACATGAACTGGAACATCAGCTTCACGATGCCAAACAGACAGAAGAGCAATTGAGAGGTGAAGTTAGTGAAGGGAAAGAGGTAAGAAGGATGTATAGTGGGGCAGTGTGGGATTGGAATACGCATGGTGTGTGAGCTTTATGTTCACAGACTGGAATCAGCACACACACACACACACACACACACACACACACACACACACACACACACACACACACACACACACACACACGACAGAATGTAAATTCCTTTTGAAGACAGTGTGACCATGTTTCTTTGTTTGTGTTTGTTTGGCTGTTTGTTTGTTTGTTTGCTTGTGTTGTTTGTTTGTGTATTTATTTGTTTGTTTGTTTGTGTATTTATTTTTTGTTTGTGTTTGTTTGGCTGTGTATTTATTTGTTTGTTTGTGTGTTTGTTGTGTATTTATTTATTTTTTGTTTGTTTGTGTGTTTGTTTGTGTGCATTTGTTTTTGTTTTTTGTTTTTGTGTGTTTTGTTTGTTGTTTGTTTGCTGGCTTGGTCATCTAGTTGTGTCTGTCTATTTTATTGGTTGCTGTTAATACATTTGATTGTTTGTCTGCTTGTTTGTCTGCATGTCTTTTTGTTTGTTGTTGTATTTGTCTTTTTGTTTTATTTGTTTGTTTATTTGTCTGTCTTTTTGTATGTTTGTCTATTTTTCTTTTTTTGTTTGTTTGTTTGTTTGTCTATGGTTTTTGTTTGTTTGTTTGTTTATTTGTCTTTTTGTTTGTTTGTTTGTCTATTTGTCTTTTTATTTGTTTGTTTGTTTGCTTGTTTGTTTGTCTATTGTCTTTTTGTTTTGTTTGTTGTTTGTCTATTGTCTTTATTGCTTGTTTGTTGTTTTATTTGTTTCTTCTTTATCCTATAGACATACACGTACATGATGTACTAGATATGTAAACACATTTGTCTTCTCTCTGTCACAATCAACTCTCAGCTATTGATTCATTTCTTGTACTTCAGGTAAATCGCATGCTTGAAGAGAGTTTGTCTGCTCTAAAACTAGAAATGGCAGCAACCAGTGATCAACTCAATCAAAAACTCTCTCAACAGAAAACAATTTCAGATGCATCCTTGCAGGCAGTAGAACAGAGAATTGAGAGTATGCACGTGTCCCATGAAAAGGAAGTTGCAGCGATGAAACGGCAGTTGAGATGGTATGTAGAGAATCAGGAGCTGTTGGACAAAGATGCTGAAAAGATCAGGAGATACGAGGTGGATTTGGAGAGAATGCGTGCAGCGTTGCAGAGTGCAAAGTGTGAAGGAAAGGAAGCGAGTGATAGGACGAGACGGAAAGATAAAGAGAGACAGGCTGATGCGAGGAGGATACAGGATTTAGAGAGACAGGTGGGCTGTGTGGATTGGCTGACTATAGCTTTTATGTATGAAAATGTATGAAAAAGACAGAAAGATGGACGGACAGACAGATGGATGGACAGACAGAGAGACAGATGGACAGACATACAGACAGATGTACAGACAGACAGACAGACAGACAGAGAGACAGAGGTACAGACAGACAGATGAATAGACAGACAGACAGACGAATGGACTGACAGACAGACGAATGGACAGACAGGCAGATGTACAGAGACAGATAGACAAACAGACAGACAGATGGACGGACAGACAGACAGAAGGACAGACAGACAAACAGACAGACAGACGGATGGACAGACAGGCAGATGTACAGACAGACAGACAAACAGACAGGCGGATGGACAGACAGGCAGACAAACAGACAGACAGACAGACAGACAGACAAACAGACAAACCAACTGACTAGAAAAATAGGCAAAATGAATGTCAGTGTTATGCCACGCTACAACTTCTTCCATTTTATTTGCAGGTTCGTGAGATGGACCAAGTCATTCGTCGTCGTCATCCCAACTCCCTTCCTGCTCTTATTTACGCCGCCAACGTATCCTCTGAGACAGCAAGCACAAAATCCGAACAACAAACACTCTCCAACTCGTCACCCAAACACTCAACAATCTTTCTCGAACAGAAAGTTCGCACCCTAGAAAGTCAACTCTCAGCAAACGATGAAGAATGGGAGCGAAGGTTGAGATCAATACAACAAAAGCACAACAACTTACACATGGAATACGAGGGACAAATCGCTAACCTCACTCAGCGACTACACAATTTCCAGTCTGCGTCTCGTACTCCTGGCAACACTCATCCTCACACGACAGTTCAAGCATTAGAAAAAGAGTTAAGGAACGTCCAGTTGACTAACCAGGCTCGCGTCGAGCAGCTACAGAGTGAGAACAACGCATTGAAGGTGCAACTAAAGCAAGGGAAAACGAACGATGACCAAACGGTTGTGAGAAGGAAGGCGCGACGAAGGCTTGTTGTTGATCCAAAAGTGAAAGGAAACGATGTTGTGGATGTGACTGCAGAAGACGTCGGTGTGTTGACTGATGCATTGAGGGACACTCGTGAGGAGGTGGGGGCATTGAAAGAGGCGAATGCAAAGCTGGAAATGGATAGGAATCAGTTGCTTGTTGAGGTGGGGAGGCGAGAGGGAGCGAGGAGGGATGGATCGTGTGAGCACGAGGAGAGAGGTTATGATGCTAGAGTTTTCGGTGATGAGTCTCGTAGGTTGGTTGAGGAGAGTCGACGGTTGAAACAGCAGGTAATTGTTCCGACTGATAGTTGGTTGTTGTTGATTTGTTTTACACTGTAGGATGAATAGGTTTGTTTAGTGTTTGTTTATTAGTTGATTTGGTTGTTTGTTTGTCTATTGTGTTTTAATTTTTACGGGTTTGTTTGTCTGTCCATATGTCTGTCCAAATGTCTTTGTCTGTCTGTCTGTCTGTCTGTCTGTCTGTCTGTCTGTTTGTCTGTCTGTCTGCCTGCCTGTTGCCATTTTATTGTGTGCTGTGGTTTGTGGGTGACATGAAGTATAGAATGCTGTGTGATCAACATCCACATTTTCTGTCTGATTTGCAGATTGCCTAACTGCATGTCTGAGATTGCATGTCCAGATCTTTTATTTGTTGTGCTTGTCTCTGTTGATTATGGTTGCTACACGTGTACACACACACACACACACACACACACACACACACACACACACACACACACACACACACACACACACACACACTCAAATTGCATGAATCATGATGTTGTGCATGTTTGATCTCTCACCAGTACATGTATATGATAATTATCTAACCATTTGTACACACGTGTGATTGAATTGTTGCGTTTCAGGTCTCTCATCTGCAACTTGATTTGGAGCATCAGCGAGTTCAACTAAATGCACAAGCGGCTGAAGCTGCAGCTCGACTAAGAGAAGCAACAGAAGCAGCAGACGAAAAGGTACACTGTGTGTGTGTGTGTGTGTGTGTGTGTGTGTGTGTGTGTGTGTGTGTGTGTGTGTGTGTGTGTGTGTATGTGTGTGTGTGTAAAATCAAACCACTTGTTCAGATTAAAGCTGAAAAATCCAGATTTCAAAAGCAACTGGAAGCAGAAAAAGCTAAATCACTTGTTGCAGCATCAGACTCAGAGCTTGAGAGGTTGAAAGCCAAAGTCTCAGCCCAAGAGGTACAACAGCTTTGCAATTTGTCTGTCACCTTGTCTGGCTGTCTTCACTCTCTATGTTTATCACACTCATTTGTTTATTTCTATTTGTTGTGAGGTGACTTGCTGTGTGGTTGTAGATGGTGATTCGTCATTTTCAGAAGCAGTTTGCGTCGTCTCCTGACAGCACGAGCATGTTAGCTGCTGCTCGTGTTCGAGAGGAGAAACTGAAGCAGCAAGTTGAACGACTTCACAGAGAGCTGACTGATGCACAAGATCACCACACACCTGTGTGTATTTGTCCTTTATGTGGAGGTAGTAGATCAACTTGAGTTGTAATGTTATGAGTAGGAAAGGAGGCATTATGAAGTCTTAGCATCAAAGATTACAAGTATGGAACAGAAGTGAGTTGTGTTACCCCCAACTAAATGTACACACACACACTGCACACACACACACACACACACACACACACACACACACACACACACACACACACACACACACACACACACACACACTGCACACACACACACACACACACACACACACACACACACACACACACGCACACACACACACACACACACACACACACACGCACGCAAGCACACACACTCACAAACAAACGGCCATATGTTGTCTGTCTGTCTGTTGATTTCTCACTTAATATAAGGCATTCACAACGTGAAGAAGAACTACGTAAAATCATCTTCAGAAATCAGCAAACTGCAGGAGTGGAAACAGACCAAGCAAATGTAATTCATCTCTACCATTGATACACAATAAATCATACAACTTTGAATTTCCTCTGTAAGGTTTACTTGAGGCAAGAGCTTGAGCTGAAAAACCAACAGGTCGAGAGATTTCGCGAAGAACTTGATATTATATTGAATGTTTTGCAGCAACTCAAACAACAGGTAAGATAATCAATCAACTATGAGTAACGTCTAGGAGGAATGTTGTTAGATCGTGTCGCTTGTGTGTGTGTGTGTGTGTGTGTGTGTGTGTGTGTGTGTGTGTGTGTGTGTGTGTGTGTGTGTGTGTGTGTGTGTGTGTGTGAAAATACGTGCACAAACAAATAGCCACTTGTTGTTGTCATCTTATTTTTAGGGTATTGTCATACCATTATGAACTTACATACAAGACCACAGACATCTGTATATTGAACATAAGGCAAATAATACTTACTACCAAATCTTCTCTCATACGATCACTAGTACTGTACAACAGTAATGTACACAAATATTATTGTGATGGCAATAATAGAGTATGAGTCATGCAGTCAGTAGTGGGTCAATCACATGTTATCCAGTTGTGAAGGTCTAAATCATGTCTGTGCACTTAGATCATTGCAATGCATCCATCAGTTGACCTTCGTTGACATTGCATAGTCACAATCATGACAATGTGGATTATATTGAGCATTATGAGTGTCTGATCACCAAACAAACATGCAACCGACACACAGAGATATCAAAAAAAACATTACACATTGGTTGACTGCCAATTGTCTGTGAGTTATGTGTATGCATCTCTCAGCATGCCATCAACGTCTTCTTTTTGTTGACTCCATATTTCCTGCAACGTCTCCCATGCTGGCCGTGCATGTACGAGGAGATAATCATTAGTTGGATGGAGACTGTAATAGAAACTGCTGAGCACACACGTCTGACATAAACGTCCAGTGATGAGGTAATAGAGAATGTCCAGCTCTTGGGCACTGAGTGGATGGACATTGTGATATCCGGCCAGGATGTGACGACTTACGAGTTTCAAACCGTTTTTCTTTCCGATCGCAGCGTATGCCATTGCTATTGCAATATCAGCGACTCGATAGCTCAACACAATATCTCCATAGTCGATGATACCCGACACATGTCGTTGTCCTGCTTCATCTGCTTTGCCCATTAAGATGTTACGGTCATTGAGGTCACCATGAATGTAGTTCATGGGAAGAGTTTTCAGCACTGGAAGAACGTGTGACTCGAATGCATCGATCACTTCTGTGACTAACTGGCGTTTTTGTTTGGTGTCAACGGCTGGGATGTATGGTCTGGTTAGGGTGAGGTTTGGGGCAAGGTTCCATAGATAGTTTCGTTCGTCAACAGCTTTATGTCGTGGAAAATCCTAGAAACAGTAAGGGGAATGCTGACCACCAAATGGACACACACACACACACACACACACACACACACACACACACACACACACACACACATGAACTCACCTTCAAGTGAACACTAATATTTCCAATAACTTCTCCAACATGCCTCAGCACCACATCAGTTTGCTCCACATCAGCCAGCAACTCTCCACTAAGAAACGTCAACAGCCTTATTGCATACACAGGGTCACCCTCAGTACAATCAGGATGAGGGATGGCATGAAGCACCCTCAAGTCACCTTCCCTGGTCAGCAGCGGCCGAGGGCAAGGCAACCCTCGGGATCGAAGATGCGACATAAAGTCATTCTGTGCGTCAATCAAATCAACATTTACTGATTCTTTTCTGTTGGTGACTTTCATCACAAACACTTCTCTACTCGACGCGCCGTCGCCGTCTGTCTCTCGGACGCCTTCGATACGAAAATTGCGGTCATCATAACCGTCCATCTCTGATATCAGAGTCTCGTCCACACTAAGCAGTGGGAAGAACGTTCTTGCTAATTGAGCAGCATCGATGCGCGTTACAACTGCTCTGTCGAACGTTTCGCTATCACAACTGCTCGCAGACATTCTGCTAGGCGTGGCCGACTGTTTCGCGGGTCTGTGATGTACTGTACCAATAGGAAACGGTACATGTAGCGCACGGTAACCTGTAGCGCACTAGGGTTGACTCGCGTGGCCAGACCTTTGGTACGCGGGTCCTTTTCCAACGCTGTTTTACGAGAACTCTAATAGAGCCTTAGATTGATCCTTTACTTACGTGCTTCGCTTTTTGTTTAATTTTATTTTATTTTATTATAAAATTTTAAGTTAAGAAGCATGGTCCTCGAAGGCCATACCTCACTATGAAGTTGTATACATATACTACACTCACATGCACCACACTTGAAATGCATTGCAACATAATATTTTCACAAATTAAAAATTTAATTTCAAGACTCGGAAAATATCACAAGTGAATGTGAGTTACCATATAAGCTACCTGCAGCACAATCGTCAGTCAAATAAGGTTGTCCTCTTCCCTTCATAGATCTGTAAACTTCATGATGTTTTACATACATCTCTAAACATTCTGATAATGTCGTCTTTTGGTTGACTCCATACATCTTCCAATGCCTTCCATCCAGGGACTGCACTCGCCAGGAGGTAGTCATTTGTTGGATCGAGGCTGTAGTAATAACTACCAAATACACACGTCTGGCACAACCTTCCTGCAACAAGATAATAGAGAATGTCCAGCTCTTTGTTGCTCAATGGATGAATCTCCTGATAACCAGCCAGGATATGACGACTTGCCACTCGTAGCCCGTCTTCTTTGCCAATTGTGGCGTAAGCCATTGCTATAGCAATATCAACGACTCGGTAGCTCAACACGATGTCTCCATAGTCTAAAATACCGGACACATGTCGTTGTCCTGCTCTGTCTGGTTCACTTAAGAGAATGTTGTAATCATTGAGGTCGCCGTGGATGTAGTCCATGTCAAGAGTTTTCAAAACTGGAAGAGCTCGAGACTCGAACTCATCCATCACTTCTGTGACCAGCTGCCGTTGAGGTTTATCACTGATTGCATGGACATATTTCCTGCATGTGAGCAAACTCGTTCCCAAGTTCCAGTGATATTCACGATTGTCAAGCGCTGAATGTCTCGGGAAGTCCTACAAAAACATGAACACAATAAAGGAAAATAGCCCGGGGTGATTTTATGGCAGCATATTATTTGTTATATTTAAACAAGTTTTTAACCTATTATCTAAAGACGTTTAGACTACATTATAGCATGTCAGTAAGCTAACTCATTTAGTATACTCAACAGGATATAAAGGCCCTACTAGAAATGCTCAACACTATTTGCTTTATAGTCGTTCTGTGATACACCGTACTCTACAGCATGAACCCTAGTTTCAGCTAGTTGCCAGTCTTCCAGGGTGGCAACTCTGGTACATGTATGTCTCCATCCAAGTCCCTGCATGTCAGTGTAGTGTATGTGTACCCTTTTGAGGACCTCCGAAAAAGAAGAAAAGAAACTCTACAGAAAAAACCCTCAAGCTCCAGCAGTGAGAACCCATCATTGCCACATGAAGAAGCCCACAAAGGTCAGACTCAAACCATGACCCAGTGGGCCAGGTGCCAAGCCACCAACTAGGTGCTACTGGACCTCCACTGGAAGCTCCCATTACTCGATTTTTGGAGGACAGTCAATACAATAAGTTAGTCACGTCATTTATCAGTATGTCTGACATTGAGATGGATGCTCATCTTCCCAATAGTTTTTCCCAATTCAAAGAAGAGAGACGGAGTCTGTGTCACCTCCACCAGCAGTTGCCCTGTGAGATAAGTCAGCAATCGTACAGCATACTTCAACTCCTCGTCCTTCTTATGATGAGCAACAGAATGCAAAACAATATACTCTCCGTTCCTAGCTTGTACAGGCTCTGGAACAGCAAACCCACCCGCCCGCAAGTGAAGCATGAAGTCATTCTGAGCCACAAGCATCTCAGTGTCCTCAGATTCCTTTCTGTTGGTCACTTTCAACGTAAACTGTTTTCTTTTCCGACCACTTTTGTCGTCTAGAACGCCCTCAATGTAGAAATTGCGGTCATCATAACTGTCCATTTCTCTGATCGATTTCTCATCGACTGTCGCAAATGGAAAGTAAAGTTTCGCCACTTTGGCCGCGTCCGTTCGTGTTACAAGCGGTTTGTCGTATTTACAAGTGTCGTATTTGTTGGATGTAGACATGACAGCGGAGAGACAAAGCGGTGACACTTTGAAGACAAAGCGGCGACACAGAACTGTGAGGATATGCATCACAAAGATGTCCTCGGAGTCCCATTAAACATTGTGCGTGCAAACAACGTCTTAGGAAATGTAGATCTTAGGAATAGATGAATACATTGTATATAATGTCTACATTGTATATACAATTTTGGATGCCAGATTTAGCCAGATAAAAGACTTGACTGTTTGTAATATTAAAAAGTTTGTTTTATCAGGAATGTTATGTTATTTTAACCAGACTAAAGGACAGAATATTATAGCCAACGTTCTACTCACATCGGGCTTTCAGTAAGCTGACATTGTTCGCACAAACAAAAGTCTGTTATGCGAGGTTATGTCTGATTTGACTACCCGTATATTGTTGTCTCGGTTCCCGTATTGTTCGCCATTGTTTTTCATGAGTGGAAGAAGGAGAGACGTTGAAGAGCCCGCAGACGTAGAAGAGGAGGCCGTTGCCTCTAACAGTTTTGCAAATGACGGCAGCTTCTTAGACCAGTTTCGGAAGTCGATGGAAAACGAAGAGAAAACGAAAAGCAAAGATGAGAGCGGGAAACGTGACGAAAAAGCGGAGAAAACGACCAAGAGCGACGACGAAGAGAAAGAACGGGAAGCGGAGAGATTCATAGCTGGCTACATGGGACAGATGAAGGTAATGAGGGTCTCTGACTGCCAGTTTTGTGCGAGTGAAGCGAGTTGAACGGTTGATACATAATGATGTCGTTGGAGGCGAATTGTCAACTTATGCGCGAGTGAATTTTCACTAGGGGAAGCGGAAGGCGTTGATGAAATCAAAGCCGCGACCACCAAAGAAGAAGAAAGAACAAGAAGAGGATGTAAGGATTTTACTTAGTGGGGATGGGTGGGGATGCCCCTCCCACCCCCGGTTAGTATTATTGGTCATTAGCTAATCAGTTGGAGTGTCGCCAATCGTGACAGGATCACAGTGACAAGTCGAGTGCGTGGAAGGCGTACATGGCTGAAGTAGAGAAGTACAAAGCAATGAGCTGTTCAGACGATACGCCACACAAGAGACCTCTCGTTAAATGAAAACGAAAACGACGAGTTTGTATTGTAGTTGAACGATAGGTAGTTCATGCTTTTGCTTGTATGTATTACATAGCTTACTTTCTTTTATAGCCTTGCTGTAGTGTATAATTTCCATTTGAATCAGTTGTTTGTTTGTTTGTTTGTGTGTGTGTGTCACACACACAGGAAGGCTGTGATTAGGATGGAAACGTCTTCTTCTTCAATGTCTTTCTGTGGTCTGTCGTTTGTAATTAATTAAGGTTGATTAGGGACAGGACAACGTGGACAGCATTGCATGTGCCATGAAATGTTGTGAACAAAAGTTTGATCACATGATTGTGGAAACTGAAACTGAAAGTTGTACTCAAACGCTGCATTTAGTTACTGCCTGTTTGTAAGTCTTCACTCTGTTTGGTCATCTGCCTGTCCGCCTTCCATCCATCCGTGTGTCTGTCTCTGTCTGTCTGTCGTTTCCGTCCATCTGTCTGTCTCTGTCCGTCTGTCTGTCTGTCTGTCCGCCCGTCTGTCTCAATAAATCAATTTTCTCTCTCTAAATGAAACGTTTACATCCTGAGCAATCTAACACAACGAGACCATTACGGTCCTGAAGCATACAAAATTACACTGGGCAAACTACATTTCGACGTTCTAATCTGTCTGTCTGTCTGTTACATGTCTGTCTGTCTGTCCGTCCGCATGTCTGAATATGTCTGTCTGTCCGTCTGCATGTCTGAATATGTCTGTCTGTCTGTCTGTCTCTGTATATCTGTCCGTCCGTCTGCTTGCTTGCATGCCTGCTTATATGTTAAGTTAACTAAAATAAACAAATCTGCAACCTTTTTAATTAATTCTTTTCCTGCATCTACAAACGTCCGAGGAAGCTCTATGCATACAGGAGTGGCAAAATTACCGGACATTGCACTGCGCACGCGCAGCTATTAATCGCAACACTATGGACGATGCCGGAATTGTTCAAGCTCAACTCTCCGCCAACGAGACATGCTCTAACGTATCCTATCATCCACATACTTTTCCCGTCTCAACCCGCATCACCTAACACGATGCACGCAACCCGACTCACCACCAACTGTTGCTCATCATGTCAACCGTTGTCTGCTCTTGACGTCTTCGTTCAGCTCATTTCAGGTTATCTAGTAGATGGCGACGTGAGAAGAACGAAGATACTGGCGATTGTAGCTCATGAGGACGAGACTGCGTAAGACAGTGGGCAATACGTATTGTTGTCTCTATCAGACATTGTTGTTGTATAGTGTTCCGTCTGTTTATGTCCACAAATGGTCTTGCTTTACTTAGAATGCAATTCCAGCTTTAAGCTGATTTTGTTATATTTGTGTCTATTTAATAATTAATTATTGATAATTATTTATTTATTGATTCTAATACTACCACAGTACTACTGAAATACATGGTGTATTTGATAAATACAACAATAGACTAAGTATATATATATATATATATATATATATATATATATATATATATATATATATATATATATAATATCCAGGGTTGTCCCCAGCATACAAAAAGTATGGTGCTCTACCATGCCTTGGCTCTACCATGCCTTGGCTCCCCCTTGGTACAGGCCCACCTTGCTTTACTGAGTAGGCAGTGCTACTGTAGAGTCCGTTCATACATTTTGTGTGGTGTGGGAAAATTTGTACATCTCGGGATTCGGAGCACGTAAAGTACAAGCATGTACTGAAAGCAGATGGAGACAACTGGTAAATAGAGATGGGTAGTTACCATTATTTAACCAAAAACTGACAAGTTCCACATGGTGATGTGTAAAGCGTCCTCCTAGACTGCCTCGTTTTGACTGACATAAGCAGATAAGCTAAATGTTTAATTGCATGCTTTTAGAGTCACCATACACTGATTTAATTAGCTGTCTCTGTAACAGTTGTTCTTTGAGTCTACTGTTCTCTAGTGTAGCTATGAAGACAACGAACGTTGTATTTAAAAATTTACAAAGTTGTTTGAGGCAAGCTACTAATTCTTTGCATATTATTTTAGTTCTTTGCCTAGAGGGCCTGGGATGTTTGGTGTGATGGTAAGACTAAGTAGGGAGATGACTGCCATATGGTATGAACTTGATTGTAATACAAGTACTCAAAAAGCAACAGTGGTTGTCATGCACCGCCCACAATTGCGTGGGTAGCAACTGCAGTTTTATCACTAAATGTTTTTAATTTGGGGTGTAACTACTGCAGAATATTAGACGGCTCTAGAGAACTAACAATAAACAGGTTAACAATAGAAATAAATGAGGAAGACTTGTCAGAACTGCGACAAGATTCTCCATAGAGACCAAAAATGATAACAATGACTAGCACAACAAGCTTGATTCTTGTTGCTATTTTGTTGGGAGCATCTAGGCAAATCTAAGGCGTGTCATTGTAGCGGAGTAGGTAGATAGAGTACAAATTAATGCGGTCTGTAGATATGTTGCCCCTCCCAATCACGTGTTCTCGACTGATTATGCGAATCAAATATCTATTGCTCGAGCTCTGAAAATTTCTCACAGGCTTAACGGACTTTTTAGTTTGATGCGTATTCCAAGTTGTGATATACTGCGATGTGTGATTCATACTAATCCTTGACCTAAAACTCCTCTTTTTAGCACAATGATTGTGGTAAGTCCTTGTGAGAATGCACACGCTAGATTAGTTTGGCGAAAATGAGTGCTCCATTACTGAAAGACAACGTAGCTGCCAGTCTACTTCCCCATGACGCTCCATCAGAGTTAATTCTCGTTCATGTCAGTGGCGATGGCAACTGCCTCTTTCATGCCGTGAAAGTGGCATTGGCTGCAACCGGGAAATGTTTGCAAGTGCCAGCGGTTAGTGATCTTTGAAGAAACTGCACCGACGAACTGGAAAAGAACGGAGCAATTTACGCAGCCCTTATTGTAAGGCACGCCCTTAGTGTCAGTGTCAGCGATGGTGACACGTTGCATCCAGGATCGTTAGTACAGTCATGTCTATCGAATGCTGCTTTGACAGCTTTGACAAGTGTAGCGGTAAAAGGCGTACTGTTGTGAACTTTAAAAGGTGTTTTCTTTTCCTTTAACAGGTAATGGCATCTGATTCCCGGTAGAAATTGTCCAAAAGCGTTGCAACAAATGAGAACAACATAAGTTTTAGGTTTGGTTCACATCAGTAGAACACTGGGTATATAGACAGGTCTATATATATATATATATATACACTATCTCTAAGACTGTCAAGCAAGTTTGATTGGCTTCTAGATTAAAATGCGTCATGTTAAAAAATTATGTGGGGGCGTGGTCATGAGAATTTACGCCATGCCTTACGAAAATCCTGGGGACAACTCTGTATATATATATAATAGCTAAGTAGCTAACAAGGTAGCAATCGAGTTCTTACTTCCTAAATAGAACACTCTAATAAAAACTCAGCTTTATCTACTGAAACAGTTTTAGTCTTTTAATGGAATAATTGGCTCTCGGCTACTACTACTACTAAAATAATCATAACGACAATGGCTACCACTCCATGGTTTGGGGGTTCAAACCTCAGTGACGACAGTAAATTATGAAACTTGTCTGTCCTTCTTTCTCGTGTTTCTCTAGCTTTGTCCATGAGACTGACTCGTTTCAGTTGTTGAGGAATTCTGTGGTCTGGCAAACGGTCCGTTGACGATGACGTTCAGCATTTTCCTGGTGGTCACTGATATGTACTGAGTTGGTTGTCACCGTAATGCCTGCAATCTATATTGAATTGGCTAGTCATTGATTGCCGTGTGGACTACACAGAAACATGTACCCTGCTGGGCTCACCTACCGGGTTGGTGGTCGCCGAGATGGGGTAAAGACCCCACTTGCCCATCATAGAGGGGCATAATGACACATCAACAACATACATGTATATTTGAATAGATTTGCACTACATCCATACTGCTACGTTTGCAATGAAACACTAGCTAAGCACTAAAACTAGAGTGTTTATGTTAGTAACATCTGCAATAAGATAAAATAATAACTAAAGAATCTTAAAGAAAACTATTTTGTTAGCAAAGAAAGTTACTAGTGAGTTAGTGAGCTAGGCAGCTAGTGGCCACAGCTTGCTTGATGCCTCCTTCATATTTGTAAACTCTTTGCTCTGCATCCTCTCAAACACATGACAGCAGATGTAATAAGAGATTAGCAGATTCTGCAGTGTAGCCAGTTGTTAGTAACAAAGTGTTAGTGGTAGTTACTAGTTTTAGTAATAACTAACTAAACATTTGGGATTTTATTAATGAGTGTGGACATTTGTTCTCATGTAGTTGTAGTTTACACTGATTGTGCATTGTCAGGCTGTTTCTGTTTGACTCAACTGGTGTTCCTGGTAGTAGCAGTTGTACGTTATTGTTGGACCAAACTTTGCCGATTCGCAGGAAGTTTGGATATTCTCTTAGAAAAGGTGAAGAGAAGTTGATTGAGACGGACAGACAGACAGAAATGGACAGATAGATAGACAGACAGGCAGAGGGAAATGAAGAATTGGACGACAATGAAAGAGACATTCAGAACATCATTCATTAGAATTTTAGTAGTATTTGATCTGTATGTCTCAGTAGATGGACATTTAGCTTAGCAGTTTTACCTATAGTGTTCTTGTAAAATTTTGCTTTTGTGTTCAATAGTGAAACAAGACAGACAGACAGATAATTTATTCTCATACAGATTCTACTTGTACATATGCTAGGATTTTTAAATACAAATCAATCGTTGCAAACAACAAAGTCATTAACTAATGGACTTGACTTTGAAAGTCAAAATCAAATAATCTATCTAAATCACCATGATTAGGTGACAGTTTTGAAAGTTTTCAGACAACAGACAGACAGGTAGACAGACAAACAGACAGACAGACAGACAGACAGCAGTTTTGATTTGTGGAAGTATATTTCATAGACAGACAAACAAACAGACTTACAGACAGACAGACATTGTACGGATCAAAGTTTGTGTCATACTGATGACGTGGTCCATTCTTTGTAGATTCAGCCGCTCATCTTCTCAGTGAGTCAAACATTTTCTTTTTTTCTTTGAATAAATTTCCCTTTTTGCAACAGACATGGACATTGTAATTGATGTGACAACTGATTTGGGTGGTAAGCTCGTGTTTGAGCTGCCAAATAACACACAAATGGCTCAGTTTCTTGCTAGCATGCAGAAGGCATCATATCAGAGTAAGAAATGTGGTACAGTAACGTATGTATACATTACAGTCTACTATCTTTGTTGATATCTTCATGTCAGGGCGTTCTCAACTTTTTAACAAAAACTAGTTGAATTCAATTTACAAGAATAGACATCGTGGGTAATACAGCTAAACAGCCAGATCTGCCCACCGTTTACATTTTATGTTTAAAAGTGGTTGGGATCTGGGAACGATGTAGGTTGTTGGCATAAACTTTATTAAGTTGATATCTATGATTATGTTAATAGTAATGTTTTGAAATGATCAACGGAGTGAGACATCATTTCCCTGAATTCACATCACAGTATAGCATATGCATCTTGTACTAATTGATATTAATACATTTGTTAGCAAAGTGTCACATTTTGTGTGTTTGCTCATTGCATATGATTCATTTTTAGTGCAAAAGATGCCTGATAGTCAACTTTTATTCAGTTGGCTTGATGGATATCAGAAGCCTCACACAAGCAGCACAAGCAATGACCCTCCAGTGGGCGACTTACTCAATCTTGACTCGCCAATGACTGCCACACCGTTGTCTAATGACATGTTGTTGTTTGGTGGAGAGACGGTTACACCAACAGTTGAATCATCAAATGTGGTTGCCATACCTGTAGAGGCTCTTCCAGTACAGCAAGAACAAGCGGCAGGTATTTTCACATGGTGATGTGTTTGATGTGTGAGTATGAGATCAAGTCACTTAGTGGTATAAATTAATATATTAGGAGTTTATGCTTGTAGTGCTGTTACACACACACACACACACACACACACACACACACACACACACACACACACACACACACACACACACACACACACACACACACACACACATTTTATGTTTCTTATTGAGCTGTTGTTGTGTGGCTGATTCTTTAGAAGAATGGCCATGGAGTGAAATCACACGTCAATGGACAGGAGATCGTACACCCGTAGCAGGTTGGCTCCAACATATCACACGCACACACACACACACACACACACACACACACACACACACACACACACACACACACACACACACACACACACACACACACACACTTACATATCCACATCTGCACACATTAATTAATTAATTTTTATATTAATTTTATATTTTAGTGTCAACACTTTCTGCTGTAAAGAAAGCTACAGTAGCTGAACGTCTTCTTGATGCGCCCGGCAGTTCGTCTACGGGCAGATTATACTCCAGTAATAATGGAGCATACGTGAAGTACACTGTACCACAGAAACCGAGGGTGAGAAATAGAGATAGTGGCTTCATAACATCTCACTTGAAAGCAAGAGAGAACGAGTACACAGAAGTCAAGCCACACAGGTACTGGTGGCTTCTGTTTATGTGTTTATTTGTTTGTCTACCAGCATACTGTAAATCAATAAATTTTCGTAAGTTATTTAATTTTGTAAATTTCGTAAATTGTAAAGAATTTACTAACTTAAATTGCTTACCAACTTTTGTAGCCCTGGATCCAAGTATCTATGCGGATGCATGTACAATGCTGTCTGGATAATTGTCTTTATTGTTTGGGTTGGGCAGAAATGGCTTTCTCGGCTCAGGGTAGTGTGTGTGTGTGTGTGTGTGTGTGTGTGTGTGTGTGTGTGTGTGTGTGTGTGTGTGTGTGTGTGTGTGAGTGTAGTGCAATAGCTCAGTTGGTTAGAGAGCGCATTTGGAGAATGAAGCCATCCAGAACCTTGCAGGGTTGCAGGTTCAAGTCACAGTGATGGCGAGCTATGGCATAATTTCCTTAAGCAAGAAACTTACACACAATAGCTTCTCTTGACTCAGGAGTATAAATGAGTACCTGGTCATTGAATGAGGTGGACATGACCACTGGCTTGGCCCTAACATCATGCAGCAGACGGGTACGTGTGGGCCTTGGTGTCCAGTCCCAAAGCTGCGCCATAGTCAGTGCCCCTGGATGACTCTGGCCAAGCTCCAGGTAGATTATAGCGCTGGCCCTAAGCCTTCACGTAGTGCATGGAGGCCCTGCCTCTAGAGGCAGGGGGAGCTATCTCCACAACTAACCTTAAGGTTGTCGTCATTCACGAATGACGTGGAGGGCTTAACATTTGTCCATTGTGTGTGTGTGTGTGTGTGTGTGTGTGTGTGTGTGTGTGTGTGTGTGTGTGTGTGTGTGTGTGTGTGTGTGTGTGGTTTGTATTGCCTTATATAAAGTTGGGACACTGTTGAGATGTCGTTTATTTCAGAGTATTTTGTGGTACGTGGAATGTGAATGGGCAGCCTGTGACTGAGGGACTTCACGACTGGTTGGGAGCTGACAGTGGTGCTCCTGACATCTACGCTGTTGGGTGAGTCAAAATCATGTAATGTTGTTATACTTCCTAATGACAAACTCACATGTGGTATGTACTCTCAGCTTTCAGGAACTTGATCTGAGTGCAGAGGCTCTACTGTTAAATGATTCGTCGAGAGAGAACGAGTGGCAACGACAAGTAGAAGTAGCGCTGCACAGGAAAGGAAGATACTACAAAGTAATGACAATTTTATATACGGGAGTGAGTGTTACCATGGCAACACATATTTTTGCCACTTGGAGTTGCTGGGAGCTTATGAAAAAAGGGGCCCCTTTTGACGTCTAGGAACCCGACCATATTAGTGAGGATGCTTTCATTGCTGATTTAACGTCACAAATTTTGCATGACTCCGTCTGTCTGTCTGTCGGTTGGTTGGTAGGTTGGTCTGTCTGTTGGTCTGTCTGTCTGTCTATCTGTTTGTCTGTGTCTGTCTGTCTGTCTGTCTGTTTTGTCTGTCTGTCTGGTTGTCTGTCTGTCTGTTGGTTGGTTGGTTGGTAGGTCTGTCTGTCTGTCTGTCTGTTGGTCTGTCTGTCTGTAAGTATGGAGGTGGTCCTGTTTGGGCCCATAACTCTGTTCTCCATGGCTGGAGTGAATGCATGAGTGACCTACATATCCCACATGAGAAAGAACCAAGAAATCTATACGTCAATACTGAGGATTGCCCAGACATTACATTCTTTGATGCAGAATCAGGACAAAATCTAGATGTTGACATATCATTGGCACACCCATGGAGTCAAGGCATTCTAAAACGATCCAGCAGGGAGGATGGGTTTGCTGCCTGCACAAGAGAAGAGAAGAAGACCAATAAGTATACAGGAGAAATTCTACCAGGAGGGACGTCATCAAAGTGTATCCCACTAGTGTTTGAGCACTTTGGTAGATGGGGCCTGCAAGCCGATGCCTTCTTACACACTCTCTCAAAACAGTGCAGCCGTATTGAGGAAGACCCCTTTCGTACTGCAGAACAATTCAAAACTTTTTGGAGGAAACGGTTCTCTCTGATTCTTCAAAGATGCAACGCAAAAGTAATCCTCAAAAAGTTGTCAAGAGTTTCAGAAACAAAGAATGACATGGACAAGCTTTTTGACTTTAATTAACTTTAACTTTAACTTTAACAAGTCCACTAATGTTTTAAAGTATTTCACTGTGAAGGACTGGTTTATCATAGAAGTTTAGGATGTGTACAAGTAGAGGATCTGCAACAATAAAATAATCTGTCTGTCTGTCTGTCTGTCTGTGTCTGTCTGTCTGTGTCTGTCTGTCTGTCTGTTTGTCTGTCTGCCTGTCTGTTTGTCTGTCTGCCTGTCTGTTTGTCTGTCTTTCTGTCGGTCTGTCTGTCCATCTGTGGTGAGATGCTTGCTTGTAAAATGATGAAACCATTAGTAGACTCGATGGTGCAGAATTCGGCTGGACAGATCTCCTAATGTGTCCGCTCGTGTTGATATCAATATGTACCAATTCTGTCCATGATATAATCACCTTTTCAGTTGACTCTCGGCAGCAGCCAATACTATTATTATTTACTGTTAGAGTGTAACTCACAGTAAGCGAGATCTAATTTTGTGTATTATGATATTCTAGTTGAAATCACTGAGGCTAGTCGGGATGCTGCTCATCGTTTTTGTTCACGAGAAACTGAAGTTGGACGTTAAAAACGTGCAGGCGGTAGCACAAGGAACTGGAATTCTTGGACTGATGGTGTGTGAAACCAATTGGTTGTTTTTTATGAGTGTGTATTGGATGTGTGTCACACGTTGTAGGGTAACAAAGGTGGAGTGGCTGTTCGCTTTAATCTTCACAACACGTCGATATGCTTCGTTAATTCCCATCTGGCTGCTCATATTGAAGAAGTTGAGAGACGAAATCAAGTAAGCGACGTGTCTGCGTATGTCACGTGTGTTTTGTTTTCGGTGACAAAGATGAGTGTGTGAAGCCTGATGGAATGATTAGTGTTTGATAAATGTGGGTTTGAGTGTTGCTTGTGTGGCTTGTGTATTGGATTGGTATGTTTGTTTGTCTGTATGCTATGCTTCAGTTTCTCCAACTGTCTATATATGTTTGTTTTTGTTTGTTTGTCTGTTTGTCTGTTTGTCTGTTTGTCTGTCTGTTTGTCTGTTTGTCTGTCTGTTTGTCTGTCTGTCTGTCTGTGTATCTTTAGGCCTGTCCACACTAGGCCAGAATGGATCACGATTCGATCGCGATCCTGCCGATCGGGATAGCGAGCGTCCACACTGCACTTTGAAAACGATACCTCCGCCTCATTTTGCTATCATGTGACTGATGACCGATGTGTATGTGTGGTTTCTTTGCTTGTAGAAAGCATTGATACAGCGACGTAAGGTGAGCGAGAACAAAAACGAGTGAGGAGTGCTAGATGTTCCGACTACACGCGTAGCGTACGTGAAGGTAACGCCCACTATTTCTAATTGGATTCAACCGATTGCGATCGAGTTGCAAGTGTGGACAGGCCTTTTGTTTGTCTCTGTTTGTCGGTTTGTTTGTCTGTTTGTCGGTTTGTTTGTCTGTATGTCTCTGTCTTTTGTCTGTTTGTCTGTTTGTGTATTCTGTTTGTCTTTTTGTTTGTCTGTCCTGTCTGTCTGTCTGTCTGTCTGTCTGTCAAATCTTTATATTTCATACATATGAACTATTACAAGCTATAGATACGAAAGTCCGTTATATATCAATGAGACCCACACGGGTCTCTAAAAAATTATCAACTTAGGTTGCATGCAATTGGACACTATATATGTCACTAATGTCATCTTCTTTGCTTCATGAGCGGTTTATCTTCTGGATGAGAACTTTTGCGTTGCACCTTTGGAG